>NC_142884.1:58242430-58393946 GCF_051225735.1 Oryctolagus cuniculus | reverse complement strand
CATTGGATACCCTCATCCTACATTTCAATGCCCGGGGTTGAGTGCTGGCCCCACTCCTGATTCCAGCTTCTGGCTAATGTGCACTGAGGGAGGGAACAGTGATGGCTCAACCCATGTGGAAGACCTGGGTTGAATTCCTGGTGCCTGACTTTGGCCTGAGCCAGCCCGAGCTGTTTTAAGAATTTGGAAAGAGAACCAGCAGATGAAAGATCTCTATTCATCTGTGTGTGTGTGTGTGTGTGTGTCTTTAGCCTTCCAAATAAATAAATATCAATAAATGTTTTAAAAATGTATTTAAAAAAGATATTTTGGGGGCTGGTATTGTGGCATTGTATGTAAAGCCACCGCCTGTGACACCGGCACCCCACATAGTTGCTGGTTCATGTCCCGGCTGCTCACTTCCAATCCAGCTCTCTGCTAATGGCCTGGGAAAAGCAGCAGAAGCTGGCTCAAGTGCTTGGGCCCCTGCCACCCACCAGGAGAGACCTGGAAGAAGCTCTTGGCTCCTGGCTTTGGCCTGGCTCATCCCTGACCATTGTGGCCATCTGGGGAGTGAACCAGAGGATGGAAGCTTGCTCTCTCTCTCTCTCTGTCTTTCCTCTCTCTGTAACTCCTCTGACTTTGAAATAAATAAATAAATATTTTTAAAAGATATTTTACAAGTAATCCAAAGATTTATCTCAACATAGTGACAAATTTCCTTCCAGGCCTTTTCTTTTCCTATTAGAAAAAAAAGCAACTTTTTTTCATAACTTATATTTGTTTATGCATCTGTAAAGCTTTATATTCTGCTTTTCTTTTCTTATGTGCTATTTTGAACATGCTATCATCATGAATTCTTGATAATCATCCCTTAAAATAGATTTAATATTTTACATACTATCATATGGATATGCATCCATAATGTATTCACCTCAATAAACTTGGGGTACTTGTTTTGATTATTTCTTTACTTCCCTCATTGCCTTGGGACTATAAATAATGTTGTAGTGAGCAGATTTTTTTAAAGTTATTTATTTAGTTGAGAGGCAAAGAGGTAGATAGGGAGGGTTATATACAGAGAGACAGGAGGACAGCAAGGGCTCCCAGCCACTGACTCACTCCCCAGGTGCCTGCAGTATCAGGACTGGGCTAGGATCCAAGCCTGGATCTGGAAACTCAATCCTGCTCTCCCATGTGGGTGGCAGGAACACAATTACTTGAGCCGGCAGGGCTGCCTCCCAGGGTCTGCACTGGCAGGGAGCTGGGATCAGGAGGCAGAGGCTGGAAGCAAACCCAGGCACCGCAACAGCGCATATGGGCATCTTAACTGCTAGACTAGCACATGTTAACAGTTCTGGACATGGCTTCTAAACAAAGTCTGATACCCTTTCTTTTTTTTATGATTTTTTTTTTTGACAGGCAGAGTGGACAGTGAGAGAGAGAGACAGAGAGAAAGGTCTTCCTTTGCCGTTGGTTCACCCTCCAATGGCTGCCGCAGCCGGTGCGCTGCGGCCAACGCACCACACTGATCCAAAGCCAGGAGCCAGGTGCTTCTCCTGGTCTCCCATGGGGTGCAGGGCCCAAGCACTTGAGCCATCCTCCACTGCACTCCCGGGCCACAGCAGAGAGCTGGCCTGGAAGAGGGGCAACCGGGACAGAATCTGGCTCCCCGACCAGGACTAGAACCCCGTGTGCTGGCGCCGCAAGGTGGAGGATTAGCCTGTTGAGCCGTGGCGCCAGCCCTGATTCCCTTTCCAATAAGAACCACGTCTTAGTAATTGTGTCCTCAAGTGAAGAGAATAACAGTAGGGAGCTGATATGTTTTATCATTGCTGGAGTAACAATGTGCATGTGTGTGTGTACATGAGTGTGCATCGTGTGTGTATGTGTGCACGGGGGGTGCATGTGCATGCGTGTGTGCTGACGCAATACAACTGGACAGAGTTAGCTGATGAGATGCTGCTACTGCTGATTATGACTCAAATCCGCAGCGAAGCCCCAGCTCTCCGTGCCTCTTTGCCAGATCAACATTGCCAGTGAGTAAGCAGCTTTTGTGCCCAGGCTTTGTGTTCCCCACTCCACGCACATCAGCTTCCCGACTCCTCCCCAGCACCTAGCAAGGACGAGCCACAGAAGAAGGCGGAGCTCAATGTGAAAGGAATGCCCCAGCGTTGCACGCCCAGGATTCAGTGAGCTGGAGGCAGTGGCAGATTTCGGAGAAGCCCTTTCCACCTTCACAGATCTTTAATCTCTGCCTTGCATTTAAGGACCTGAAGAATGTGCAGTTTATTTTTTTATTATTATTTATTTATTTATTTGAAAGCAGAGTTACAGAGAGGAAGAGGCAGAGAGAGGGGTCTTTCATCCACTGGCTCACTCCCCAGATGGCCGCAATGGCTGCAGCTATGCAGATCTGAAGCCAGGAGCCAGGAGCTTTTTCCTGGTCTCCCATGCAGGTGCAGAGGCCCAAGGACTTGGGCCATCCTCCACTGCTTTCCCAGGCCATAGCAGAGAGCTGGATCGGAAGTAGAGCAGCCGGGACTCGAACCGGCGCCCATACGGGATGCCTGCACTGCAGACGGGGGCTTTAACCAGCTGCACCACTGCACCAGCCCCAAGTATGCAGTTTAAATACATTTTCCAGTCCTTTTGTGACGAGTTTGACATAATTCTTTTTGCATGGTTTTTCCCAAACATCCTCCTCATGTGTCAAGGATGTTTCGTCTGAGCCCCCTGCGATCTTGGCTTAAATGGACTCGGTGGCCCCCTCCCCCACTTCACACTTGGCATTTCCCTTGCAGAATTGTAGGAAGGGGTCTACAGCCTGCTAGGCTTGGCTGCAGTTTATGGGGAGGGAGGTTAAGCCAAGCGGCGCCAGCCACCGCTTCAATTACACTTTGCTTGTTCCAAGGGCTTTAATCATGACCTCTTTCTCAATGGCTCCTTTCAGAAAGGCCAGAGGGAGAATAGGCAATTGGAAACCATCATAGCAATCAGCATCCCAGACCTCCATCTCCACGAGAAACATGCTTGGGACGGAAGATTCATGAAAGGGAAAAAGAAACCTCAGACCAGCCATTCCTGAAGGAACCTGCGGGCGCTGGGGTGGGGTGGGGGTCACCCAGAGAACATAAACGATACAGAGAAAGAGGGGGTGACAAGAATTACTCTGTGGTTGTAATTGGGAGGTCCGCTGAACCAGATGTTGTCCATGGAAGGGAGAATGAAGACCCCTCCTGAGATTTGTAATGCAACTTAGAATCCCCACGGCTGGGGAAAGAGGTGGAGACTCACGGTGTGGGTGCCGCGCAGGCTTAGAAGCCGTTAGCCTGCAGCTTCCGGTGCAGGGGGATGGGGAGGGGAGGGGCGTCTGTGTGGTTTTGGTGGAGTGTGCCCCTGTCCCCTAGGCTCAGGCATTTGTATTCTTCACTGAGCAGCCTGTTCAGCAGAGTGTGCTTGCTTCTGATTAACATAAGGACAGCCAGGAGACCCAACTCCCTGCCTGGGCTGGGCTGTCTCAGGAATCCGGGCCGCTTCATCATTGGCCTGAGAAAAGAATGGGCAAAAGCAACCCAGGGGGCTTCCTGGGCTCTTGCAGTCAGCAGGTTCCAGCCCCTTCCTGTCCCAGGTGGGACATGACACAAGGAATCAGAGAGTGTGCTACACGTGTAATTTTGACAACTTTCTCATTCCTCAGACATCTCCCTGTCCTACAATTTATTTCCCACAGACCAGATCATTTATGGCACCGCGAGCTAGAAGCTATTAAGTGCCAAACTCCTGAATGACAAAACATGGATATGGCCATTTGCCCAGAGCAATGAATGAAGAAAATAAGTCTTTTTAATAGTAGCTAATGTTCACTGGGCACTTTCTAAGCAGTTTCCACAGACTATCCTACTGAAGGCTCAGGAGAACACTGCGAGCAGAGCCTGTCCAATCTCTATTTCCAGAGAAGAAAACTGCAGCTTGGATAATTGATAGCACTTGCCCAGGCTGGCACTGTGAGTGAGCGGTAGAATCAGAAGTGGGTCCAGAGAGCGTAAGTTCAAAGACTGGTCTCTATGTTCTCATAAAAGGATACGAAGGAGAATAGCATGAAGAGAAGGCGAGAATTGAGCAAAAGACTATGAGTGCTGTAGGCAGAACTGAAATGCTTTCTGGTGGACCAGAGTTGGCTAACGTTTCCCATGCAGGGTCAGATAGTAACTATCCCACACTCTGAGCCTACACATTTTCTGCAATCTCTCTCAACCGTCCTGATGCAGCACTGAAGCGGCCACAGACGATTTGTCCATGAACACGTGCGGCTGCCTTCTGTCACATTTATTCACCAAGACGGGGGGGTGGGGGGGAGGGGGGCGTTGACTCATGGGATCTTGCACACCAATCCCTGCACCAGGCCCTGATCAGAATTTGAGATGTAGAAAGGCTTTGGAAAGAATGTAGTTCAACACCCTCATTTACTGATTTGTTGAGGTTCCTAGAATCCAGGGATTAAAATAGCCAGAGCAAGGGCATGCCTTTGATGCCACAGCTAAGATGTCATTTTGGACAGCCATATCCTATATCAAAATACCTGGATCCTGTGGTTTCAATTCAACTTCCTGCTAATGTGCACCTTGGAGGCACTAGGTGATATTGCTCAAGTAACTGTATCCCTGACACCCACATGGGAGGCCCAGATCGGCTTCCAGGCTCCTGGCTTTGGCCTAGCCCAACCCTGGCCATTGAAGGCATTTGGACAGTGAACCAGCAAATGGAAATGGAAGATCTCTGTCTGCTCTTTCTCTTCCTCTTTCTCTCTCTCTCTCTCATTTCAAATACAATGAATAATAAATAAAAATTTTTAAAGGAATCTCCAAGTCAGTACTTTGTCCATGCATTGATAAACTAGTCCAAGATTCTCCTATTAGCAATGGGCAGATTTGGGAGTTGAATCCTCATCATTACAATTGCAAAACCCTTCTCAAATCTGCAAGTTACATCCTACTGACTCTGTTAATACAGCTTACCGAAGTGAAGAGTTTGACGGACCCTTCCCCAACACATTTTAATATTGGGCAGAGAGTAATGGAAATTAAATGATCCTCATGTGCATTTCCCACTGCCCCTGTAACCTTGAACAAAGGAGTAGCTTCTCTGAGAAGTCAGTATCATCCTCAGTATTAAGATGCTGAGCGTTAGTATTATCCTTTGGTTACTAGATGTGTTAGCAAGATCAGTGACTCCATGTGTACAAGGACTTTATTCTGATTTGAGATCTATAGCTGTGGGCACTTAGGAAGCTGGCAAGCTTTCGTAGGAGTCCTCTCTGTTGTCCTCTACTTACGTATTTCTAAGATAACTCTTCCATTATCCATGCCAGTGTTCACAGCCTGCTCATGCTGCTGACCAATGTGTCTTACCTGAAGCACTTCGTGCACCCTTGATCATAGCTCATGGGACTCAACTCAAGGCAAACCAGCTCACTGACTGGAATAAAAGAAACCAATGCGATTCTCTCTCTAAAACATGTGACACTAAAGAGGCATCCTGAGACTTGGAAGCCAAGTTCGATGGATGGTTGAGCCACATTTGTAAGACCCAGCAACCCTTGATACTAAGGCCTCTGAAGGATACAGCCCCACCCCCAATCCAAGCTATGGATTTCTATAGTCAGCTCTTGGGTCTTCCACATTTTGAAGCAGTTTGGTTATAGTTTTAATTTTAATTTATGGGAGCAAATGCATCCTGAGATAGCCAATCATTAATACAGAGATAACAAATGGTGACTACATTTGTTCTGGGAGAGGCCTAATGTAAAGGGATCAAAGGGCAGATGTGACGGAGTGGGCGTAGAAAAATGTCAGATCCATTCTTGCCACTTGTTTTCTGAAATAAGGATCCAAGATCTGTATTCAAGGAAGGAAGTAGGACAACTATAGTGTGGTCACAGAGTCACCCACACTTCTGATCAGGAAGAGAGTGTGAAAGCTGCCCTGAGAAAACACCCCCAGCCTTGCTGCCAGACACTCCTTGAGTCCATGTTTGAATAACCCAAGGGAGAAGAGCTCATCCCCGGCATGATGGCTGACTCCAATGTCACATGGCCTGAACTCAGCAGGGCTTTCAAATGTGCTAAACATATGGACGTTCTTGTTTGTAATGTGTAACACATGGGCTCCATGCAATTGTTACAACAGGCATTCAGACTGTGTTTTTGAGCCGTAGAAAAGAAATAATGGAAGTACTAAAAGGGAATATGCAAAGTATATAAATAGGCTGCATGTTGGAATGGTGACAGCATGGAGAAATGTGTTGTTTGTTTTCAGATGTCCTCAAACTTGGTCAAAGTTCTTCTTATAAATTTTAATGACTGAGATATTTTAAGATGGAAGCATTGGAAGATAGGAGATGTTCCACTCCATCTTTCTTTCTTTTTTTTTAAGATTGTATTTATTTATTTGAAAGCAGAGTTACACAGAGAGAGAAGGAGAGGCAGAGAGAGAGAGAGAGAGGTCTTCCATCCGCTGGTTCACTCCCCTATTGGCCACAATGGCTGGAGCTGCACTGATCTGAAGCCAGGAGCCAGGAGCTTCCTCCAGGTCTCCCACATGGGTGCAGGGGCCTAAGGACTTGGGCCATCCTTCACTGCTTTCCCAGGCTATAGCAGAGAGCTGGATCAGAAGTAGAGCAGCCGGGACTCGAACCAGTGCCCATATGGGATTCTGACACTGGAGGCAGCGGCTTTACCTGCTACACCACAGCACCAGCCCCTCCATCTTTGGTTGTTTTTTCACCAGTCAAAACATCTCTGAGTATTGTCATCACTTTCCAAGAGTTATACTTTCCTTCTCTGGATCTCGTCTTTCTTATCAATCTTTGGAATTGTGGAACAAATACAACAGTCAACATGTGAGCTGCCCAAGGTTATCACTTTTATTTGTTTTTCTACTTGCCTTGCACAAACCCCAGAGGGATGAAGAGGGAAGTAAAATTCCCATAACATAACTTCATCCTGTGGTTCCAATGGATTGCATCTGGAGATGAAAAATAACATGAGAAACAGTAAACCTTGATTTTAAGTACCACACCAGGAAGTCTATCAATATGGCACAACCACATCGGATTTCTTGTGATTACATCCAACACTCCTGGTTATGTGCATGGCATATCTTCTTTAAATTGTCTCCCTCCATCTCAGCCTGTCCAGTAACCCCATGACTTGCCTTTCTTACAGGATTTGGTACTGGTAATTGCTTAAGTACTAGCTAGAATCCCAGGACCGCCTGAGATGTTTTTAACTCAAATTTCCAGTTTTCTGATTCTGTTTTTTTACAACATTGTAGAAGATTTTTAACATCAAATTTTCCATGTGTGTTTACGAAAACTGACAACTTTCATGTTGTATAATTGGCATTTTAATGGAGATCTAAAACAATTATAAGGAAGTACCTACCACTCTGGACAGCACATGTTGACCTCGAACCAGACCCTAGGGATTAGTGTTTGTTCATTGATTTTGGTCCAGCAGAGGGTGCCTGGATTTGGATGATGAAAGATAATTGCAAGGTATGTTTCCTTTTTTATGCATTCGTTTTAATGAATAAATATTGATTATATATACTTATTTTTGTGGTCAGAAGATTAAAAAGCTACTCTTTTTAGCACTTTGTAATTTGGAAATCCAAACCCTAGGGTCATTCTCCATGTATGCCTGCCAAGAAGTCAGAAGGTAAATCTTACTCAGTGGAGGAGAAACTCAAAAATTCTAGTCAGTGGGTCAAGAACTCAGGAAGTCAAGGCAGGGTTTTGGTTACTGAAAAGCACTGTTCCGTGTCCTGCCCTCTTGCCTCTTTGCATCTCCCCACCTGCAGCCACTGAACCAGAGGAAGCCAGACTGAGCCAGGTGCAAGATTATTCTGTTGGCATTTGTTTTCATTGAAGACAGCCAACTCTCACAATGCTTTGTCCAGAAGACTCCTGAACAGCCAATTTTATGTTCAGGAAAACTAGAGTCTTAACAGAGACAGACTGAAAAAGACTGAAAAACCTCAAGGGACTGATGTCAGTGGCTGCTGCAAAAGGCAGTAAGTATGGCACAAGACTGTGGCTCCCCAACTTCTGTGTGCATCCAAATCACCCTGAAAACTTGTTACAGTTCTGATCTTTGGATCTTTAGTAAGACTAAGATGATGCCTGGAGATCTGCTTTTTTATCCAATTCTCAAGTGATGCTGAAGCCACTGATGTAAAGGGAGGAAGAAGTTCAGAGTCAAAATTCTACAGCCTCTAGTCTTACTTTTGCACTTATAATAATCACATAGCCTTGTCCAAGTCATTTAACCTCTTTCTTCTATGGGATGCTGTTGTTGCTATTGTTGCTGCTGCTATTTATAAAATGTTGAAATATCCCCTAGGAATGTTTTCAAAATGTTGCCCCTAGGAACCAGTAAAATAACATGTGTCAAAGCACAGTAGTACACGCAGTAAAGCATCAGCCAGGAAAAGATCACTTCAATGTGTGTGTCCCCCTCTGCACCTGTGCAGGTGGGACCCAAGGAAACCATGCCATCATTTTCCTTTGCAAACTGATTCTCCTGAGTTTGTGCTTAATAGATGTTCTTATCATGAACTTCTCTCTAGCATGACCTTCATTCTATGCAGAAAAAAAAAGCCCACATTGTCCACCACCACAAAGAGCACTCAAAGCCACTAGCCAGGCCAGTGGAGACAGGATGTCCCTGTTGTCTCGACATCTGGCCTTTCCAGCACAAGTCTCTAATTTTCTGTGGCTCTTTTTTGGCCTCCCTTCAATGTGGGAGGGTGGTGTGGATAATGAGCCCCATCTGGGAGGCAGCTGGGTTCCAGAGGCTCCCTTCCTCCATGCCTTTGAAGAATCTATCCATGTTCTGCCTGGAGGTCTCCCCTTGTGGCCAGCATCTCTGGTCCCCATTAGCAGTGGGAAGAGCATCAAAATGTAACAAGCAGGAAATGAATTAATGTCCTATTTTGGGATGTGCAGAAACACACTAATATGGAGAATGCTGCTAAATACAAGAGTATCTTGGACACAGGTATCACTGAAGTTATATCCAGAGTGGCACTCATTTTCTTAAAAAGATATGTATTTATTTATTTGAAAGGCAGTGTTACAAAGAGAGGGGAGAGGAGAGGTCTTTCATCTGCTGGTTCATTCTCCAAACAGTAACAATGGCCAGGGCTAGACCAGGCCAAATACAGGAGCCAGAAGCTGCATCTGGGTCTCCCACATAAGTGGCCAAACTCCAAGCATTTGGGCCATCTCCCACCATTTTCCTAGGTGTGTTATCAGGAAGCTGGATCAGAAGCAGATCGGGAGTGGACTCAAACTGGCACCCATAAGGAATGCTGGTGTCAGCGCCAGTGGCTTAACCTGCTATACCACAATGCCAGCCCTAGAGTGGCACTCGTGTCTCTCCCATCACTGAAATGTGGGTGAAAAACAACAGAATTTCTATTTCTTTTTTTAACTTTTATTTAATAAATATGAATTTCCAAAGTACAGCTTTTGGATTACAGTGGCTTTTCCCCCACATAACTTCTCTCCCACCCACAATCCTCCCATCTCCTGCTCCCTCTCCCATCCCATTCACATCAAGATTCATTTTCGGCAGGCACCGTGGCTCAATAGGCTAATCCTCTGCCTGTGGCGCCAGCACACCGGGTTCTAGTCCCAGTCGGGGCGCCAGATTCTGTCCCCGTTGCCCCTCTTCCAGTCCAGCTCTCTGCTATGGCCCAGGAGTGCAGTGGAGGATGACCCAAGTCCTTGGGCCCTGCACCCACATGGGAGACCAAGAGAAGCACCTGGCTCCTGGCTTCGGATTGGCGCGGTGCACCGGCTGCAGCAGCCATTGGAGGGTGATCCAATGGTAAAGGAAGACCTTTCTCTCTGTCTCTCTCTTTCTCACTGTCCACTCTGCCTGTCCAAAAAATTCATTTTCAATTATCTTTATATACAGAAGATCAATTTAGTATATAATAAGTAAAGATTTCAACAGTTTGCACCCACAGAGAAACACAAAGTGTAAAATATTGTTTGAGTACTAGTTATAGCATTAATTCACTTTGTACAACACATTAAGGACAGAGATCCTACATGGGGAGTAAGTGCACAGTGACTCCTGCTGTTGATTTAACATATGTTCTCCCTGATCTGTGACAACTAACCGAGCACAAAAAGGGAAACCTGTTGAAGTGAAATAGACACTATGAGAAACAGTGACTTGATCAGCCCTTGTCCTGACTATTGATGAACAACTTAATACTTTATCCCTTTTAGTATTTTTTTTTGTTCTACTTAATACTATTGGTTGAACTCTTTAATTAACACACAATTATTCTTAGGTGTTTAAATTTAGCTGAAAAGTGATCCCTGTTAAATATAAAAGTGGGAATAAGAGAGGGAGGAGATGTACAGTTTGGCACATGCTCAATCGGACTTGCCCCAAACGGTAGAGTTAGAAACATACCAGGGAATTCCAATTCAATCCCATCAAGGTGGCATATGCCAATGCCATCTCACTAGTCCAAGTGATCAGTTTCAGTTCACAATTGATCATAATGATAGGATTAAGAGTCAAAGGGATCACATAAACAAGACTAGTGTCTGCTAATACTAACTGATAGAATTAAAAAGGAGAGAACGATCCAACAGGGGAAGCAGGATACACAGCAGACTCATAGAATAGCAGATGTCCTAAACAGCACTCTGGCCTCAGAATCAGCCCTTAAGGCATTCAGATCTGGCTAAAAAGCCCATGAGAGTATTTTAGGCATGGAAAGCCAAGACACTGTGGCAAAAACAACAACAACAACAACAACAACCCACCTAAATGAAAGATCTCTGTGAGTGGAAAGAATGGGCCATCAAAGAAGGAGACACCTTTCTCTGAAGGGAGGAGAGAACTTCTACTTTGACTATGACCTAGTCTAAATATGATCAAAGTTGGTGAACTCAAAAGGCTTCCATAGCCTTGGCAACTTGTGACAAGAGCCTAGAGTGATTACTGATGCCATAAACAAGAGTGTCAATTGTTAAGTCAGAATTTCTATTTCTAAAATGTAATTTTTATTTATTTGAGAGACAGGGAGACAGTCAGATGCAGAGGACTCCCATCTGCTGATTCACTTCCCAATTGCCTATAGCAAAAAGCCAGGAATACAAATCAGGTCTTCCACAAGTGGTGGGAACCCAGTCACTTGAGGTCTCACTGCTGCCTCCCAGGGTCTGCATTTGCAGGATGGTGGAGAGAGGAACAGAGTTGTGACTCAAACCCAGGCACTCTGGTGCGGGATGCAGGCATTTAATCACTGGTGCAAATGCCAGCTCCTAAACCATGTATGTGATTTATAGTCAACAGACTGAGCTCTGAATTCAAGCAATCTCTTGCATGCACAAGTCACAGTGACCTTCAGTCTCAGGGCAGATAGAGAAGGCGCAGCGTGGTCTACAGAGGCGTTTGAGAAAGATCACTGCCCTGAGTCGCCTTGATATTATTTTTCGAAGCAGAAAATAACAACTATAATAATAATTAAAATGTAACCACTGCAGTTTAAGATGTTAAAACCAATGGAACACTCTAGACTAAGAACTTGAACACTTTGAAGAAGAAGCACCAAGTTCTTTTCCTTTTCTAATATTTACATTCATCTGTAAAGTGATTGTCTCCAAAAATCCCACAAGGGGCTCATTTGAACTTTCTTCTGGATCACAATCTATTGTACCCTCAGCTATTGCCATCTGAATGGTTCTGGGTGGATTTTGTTGAATTCAAGGATCTTTGGGTTCGTTCTGCACCTTTGACACTTGCTGAATTTGAGGGAAACTTAAATGATGCTGAACTTCCAGCTTGTCATTGAACAGTGGGTTTCTGTCCTTTGCCAGTAGCTTAATCTTGCTGAGTCTCAAATTCCTTATATGTAAAATGGGGATGGAACATATTTCTTGAAGCTGTAATGAAGATTGCTTTATTTCTGACATAGAGAAGCTGCTTAAAACCAGCAGTCAGGCCGGCACCGCGGCTCACTAGGCTAATCCTCCGTCTGCAGCACTGGCACCGCGGGTTCTAGTCCCGGTTGGGGTGCCGGATTTTGTCCCGGTTGCTCCTCTTCCAGTCCAGCTCTCTGCTGTGGCCTGGGAAGGCAGTGGAGGATGGCCCAGGTGCTTGGGCCCTGCACCCGCATGGGAGACCAGGAGGAAGCACCTGGCTCCTGGCTTCGGATCGGCGCAGCGCAAGCCATAGTGGCCATTTGGGGGGTGAACCAACGGAAGGAAGACCTTTCTTTCTGTCTCTCTCTCACTGTCTAACTCTGCCAGTCCAAAAAAAAAAAAGCAGTCAATCCATTCCTCTGCCTTTACATATACCTTTGAATGTGATTTTTCACATTGTGTGGGTGTAGGACAACTCCTTCAAAGCTGGATAAACTGACTGTGTGTGTGTGTGTGTGTGTGTAAAATCCATTTTCCCCATGGTTACATTAATAAGAGAAGATTAGTGATGCCTATAGTCTATTCAGAAAGTGGTGAAAGCAGTGATGTGCATGGTGCAGGGGCAGAAGTCAGGGAGCTGTGATCCATCTCCTTTGCTGAATCCCATACTGGAAAGATTCCCCTTGTGGCTGATCTCAAGTTACCATCACTGCTGACAGAGCTGGGAAGAAATTAAGACAGTTGGCTCTCCCAAGATAGCAAGAAGAGCTTGCATTAACTGCTTCAAGATAGTTGTTGGGCAAGGAAAGAAAGAGGGAAGGGCAGGCATAGAGTAAAAGCAAACAAATATATATATATATATATATATATACACACACACATATATATATATATATATATAAAGAAATTAAATGAAAGAAGAATTAAAGAGTAAATAGAGAAACAGAGATTTCAGATCCTTTACTTCCAATTCTTGCAGACAGGGGGATGGAGTGCCAAAGAAGAGAAACAAGCTTCCTATTTTCACGTCTGAAATCAACAGTGGACTTGGAACACCGAGACAAGTGATTCCTATGTGTGATTAGAGACCAAACAGTCCAGAGGGGAGCTAGAATTAATGAGTGTAACAGAGTAAGTAACACAATAGTTTGAACCAAATAAAGCATTGCCCCACAGTTACATCTCCAGTACTGTAATGACTCCTCCGGAGAAGCCCCATCACTCTGTCACTTCAAGCTCAACTAGGCAAAACGATTTGAAGCCTTCAGGAAAAGCCTGTGTGGTTGGAAAATGGGCAGAATGACCTGGCGGGCATCCCCAGCCCCTAATGTCTGTAATTCTGTGATTGAAGGGCCTGCCATTTCCTCCTTAGCTGCCACACAGGAACTAGCAGTACTAACCTGCAGCTACAAGCAATTAACATGCACAATCTTGTGAGAATTGCGGAGAAATTGGGTGAAATGACTCTGTGATTTCTCCCTTTAGCATTTGTTTTGCAAAGGGAATAATTTCTGTTGTGTTTCAGGTTTTATTCCTTGTGATGCCAACATGCATTTAGAACAGATGGTCCAACCATCTTAGGACATTCAGAGCCGCATGCCCTTCTTTTGCAAGTGGAAAAGCTTAGATTTCCTGGTCAGTGACACTAGGCTCCTGTCTGTCAATCGTGTGCCGTTATTTTGAGAATAAGAGGCAAAGAATTTAATTTTGGCCTCACCCTTCCTAGACTTCATAGTCCTGTAACTTACTAGATAGCTTATCTCTTACACCTCTCCGATATCTAAATTTTTCTCCTTCATTTGTACAATGATAGGATTGAACTAATGACATCATAGTTTAAAGCAAGCATTCCAGTGCAAGAATATGGACGTCTGAACCCTCCATCTGCCAAGTAATAGCGCAGCAACCTTGACATCTCCGAGTTTCAGATTTTCATCTGAAGAAGGGAAGACAAAGATAAAATATTTTGTGAAAATTAAATGAGGTGCGTATGAAGTACTTAGCATTATGTTAAGAGCATTGGCACAGAGTGAACACTTAATAGCTGTTGACCTTACAGAAATCTGTAGTATGGGGCTGGGATAGTGGTGTAGTGGGTTAAACCACTGCCTGCAATGCCAGCATCCCATATAAACACTGGTTCAAGTCCCGGCTGCTCCACTTCTGATCCAGTTCCATTCTAATGAACCTGGGAAAGTAGCAGAAGATGATCTGAGTGCTTGAGTCTCTGCCACCCTTGTGAGAGACTTGGCTAGAGTTCAGGATCTTCTCTCTCTGGATCCTCTCTCTCTTTCTCTCTCTCTCTTTTTTCCATGTTTCTCCCTCCCTCTCTGTTTCTCTGTGTACCTCTGCTTTTCAATTAAATAGAGAAATCTTTCTAAAATGTGCTATGTATACATGATAGAATATTACTCATCCATAAAAAGAATGAAATCCTGACATTTGCAACAGAATGGATGAAACTGGAAATAATTATGCTAAGTGAAATAAGCCAGACCAAGAAAGATAAATATCACAAGTTTCCTCTTATTTGTAGAAGTTAGTACAGAGAAAGGAGGAAAAATATTAATAATATTTTCAATAACAGGGTTATCATTTGACTTAATGTTCAGAATGTCATTTAGGACACCCCCATCCCAATTTGGAGCACCTGGGCTTGAGTTCTGGTTCTGCTTACAATTTCAGCTTCTGGATAACGCATACCACAGGAGGCAGCAGATGGTTGCTCAAATAATTGTGTCCCGGATGCCCATATGGAATGCTTAGATTGAGTTGTCCACTCCTAGCTCCAGCCCTAGCTGGGCGCTATTGTAGCCAGTTGGGGAGTGAACCAGCAAATGGAAACTCTCTTTGTCTCCTCTCTGCCTCTGTCTCTCTGCCTTTCAAATAAATAAATAAATGATTTCAGAAATTATTTTATTAATATAAAGAGAACAAATTTAATGTAGTTGCTGGATACAATTCAAATAATATGATACCTACCTCCCTTTCTCTCTATCTCTCTCTCTTCCTAACTTCCTTCCTTCCTTTCTTAGTTCTTGAGATAACATATTTTTAATTTACCTGATAGTCAAATGCTTAATGCTCCACCAAATAAAGAGTTGTAAAAGTGAAAAGTCAAAAGATCATGGCTCAGCAAGAATATCGCAAAGGCAATAAACAATCATCAAATGAAAAGATGGCAATTCTACTCATACGCAGTAAATTTTAAAATAAACTCAGATCATTAAGGCTATAGTAGCATTCCTTATTAGTCATTGTTTGACAACAGTACAACCAAAATTTGACAGAACTGTATAGTAATACTGATACATGCAAGAAAAATATCCCTAATAACAAAATTAAGAATTTTCAGCTTTATCTTGTGCTTAAGTACCCTAATACTCAGAAAAAAAAGCAACATGCCCAAAGACAGCATCTAGAATTCAAGCCCATATCAATGTGACACAAATGCTACCCTCTTTGTGATAGCGTGTGTTACAGGATTTCCTACCTAGGGAAGAGACGAGGATATACCCTTATTAATTACTAAAATTGTTATTTTCTTATACCTTTATGATTGGAAATCCTTGAACAGGATGGAAAGTCAAGTAGCTTAACAAAAAATCCTTTCAAATTCTGGGACAAGTTTCTGCAACATTCTCCAGGAGAAGGAGTTGGGGATGGATTGTATCATTGTTATTTTTGTCTTTCTCAAAGAGAAAGAGCAATAGACATGAACTGCAGAGGATTCTCAAGTTTAAATAGAGTTTCCTGCTTTCAAATGACTGGTCTTAGATTATGGACAACTGTAAAAATTAGTAGCAAATCCTTTTTTTAGACCACCCTATGCAATGTCTTTCACAACCTGTGTAATTCTTGAACTGGTCTAAGCCGTTTATTTATAGGGGAGAAAAAATATTCTGATGAGAATCATTTTCTAGCTTGACAATTTTATTTTAGTGTTACTTGATCTACTTGGAAGCCTCCTGGGAAATCTATGCTACATTTGACTTCTCTCCATGTCATCCTGTTAGCTATTAGATGGCTAATTCGCTTCACAAGATATGCCAATATGAGAGGCACTCGGCTCGTATTAGGAGTACAATTTCACCACTCAATGGTCAGATCTTTTATGATTAAGACAGAAGAGCAATCCAAACACAGCAGCCAATGAAAATGCTCTCCAATCACCTGTAATCACTGCTCTTGGGTTTCTAATGGAAGTGGTCTCACTTAGCACTGATCAAGCAGCTCTAATTTACCCTAAAAAAATAGTAATGTGCTTTAGTTTGAAAGTTGAGACTATAGGAAGTGTTTCTCTCTCTCTCTCTCTCTCTCTCTCTCTCTCTCTGTCTCTCCTATCACTCACTCACTTTTCTTTATGTAGCAAAATGAAGAAATATAATTAAGGTAAACCATGGGAATACGAATATGTGAAAGCTAAAACCCTCTTTCCTAAGGAAGTGAAGTGAAATGCTCAGCTTTAGGTTCAAGTGATCCTGGATTTCCAAGTCCTAAATTGTGATTTATTGGCCATATGGCTTTGAACTAGTTAGTAAATTTACCTGAGCCTCTGTGTCCTTATGTGTCCAAATGGAGATACTCAAGAGAGCTTTTGCAAAGAATGATTGGAAAAATGAATGAAGAGTAGCACAGGCATTTCTGTTAAAGAAACCATCAAAAGACATATATCACCCTCACTATTCTGTAATTACATACAGTGAAATGACACCAACACAGGGTGAACCTTAACTAAAGCAAAGTTCATTTTCAGATGATAAGATCTCTGGGGACCGAACAACATGCATTTTAGAACTTCCCATGCCCTTATTTAAGAATCAGAATTAGCAAGTTGGACAAATCTCAACTTTCCTGATCATAAAATGCTGCTGCAGTCTGAAAACCTGGAGACGTGTGTGTGTGTGTGTGTGTGCGTGCGCGCATGCACGCATGCACGCATTTAATCACACATACATTTGGCTCTACCAGGGAAGAGGTACTTGAACAATTGATACTGGACTCCACTCCTGCACACAGTAGAAGTTGCCTAAGAGGAGAAAAAATAAGAAATTCCAAAACAGAACAAAATCCTAGTCTTCTGAAATTACAGAATTCCTCTAGGACCTTAGATGAATTGTCTAACTTCAGTTGGCCTCAGTTACCCTTTTCATAAAGTAAGAATCTTTTTGTATCCTCTCCAACTCCTCAGCTATCCACTTTAGCTGTCCAGAAAGAAGGTGAGAAAGATGTACAGAAAGCATTATGAATAGTTTTTACAGTAAATCTTACAAATTCCCTGGTGGAGAGTCCCAGGAGGCAAAATAGGATGGTCCACACCCCTCACTCGGATCATTTTCCTCACATTCCAAGGCTTGTATGGAGACAGTATTTGATGAGGAAGAAGAGGTAGCAGCATATAATAAATAAAGATTTTACAGGGTATGCGTTTGGTACAGCAGTATAGACACTGTTGGAATGCTCAATCTCATCTTGGAGAGCCTGGGTTAAAATTGAGGCTTCACTTCTAATTCCATGGCACAAGGAGTTCTTGGGTCCCTGCCACCCATATGAGGGACCCAGTTTGAGTTCCCTACTTTCAGCTCTGGTCTGACCCCCAAGGGTTAGCGTATTTTGGAAGCAAATCACAGAATGGAAGATTCTCTCTCTCAAATAAATGAAATATGTAAAGGTTTGCTTAGGCTAAAACAATGGAAATTAACTGTAAGAAATCTTCTCCATGATGAAGAGAAAGGTAGGCAGGTGTTTAAGACTGAACTTGGCATGTTCACATACTAGAGCCCCTGGGCTGGAGTGCTGGCTATGCTTCCAACTCCAGGCTCCAGCAAATGCACAACCTGGAAGGCAATGGGTACTGATTTAACCAGTCGTGTCCCTGGGAGACAGGATTTAATTCCCAGCTCCTGACTTCAGCTGGCCCAGCCCCAGCTGTTATAGGATTTGGGGGGAGTAAATTAGCAGATAGGAGATCAATTCTCTACCTTTTTCTCTCTACTCCCAACTCCCAACTTTCAACTAAGTAAAATAAAATTTAAAAAATTTTAAAAATATCCATAAGCTGTACTTTGGAAATTTATATTCACTAAATAAAAGTTAAAAAAAAAGAAAAAAATTTAAAAATAGAAAGAAAGGTTAGCTTCCCTTGGAACTAACCTAGTCTGAAGTTTACAAAAGGCTTACTGTACCTTAAGGACAAGTTGGGGTCCTGGAACACAGACAGTGACATAGAATAAGAACCAGCAGAAGTAGAAGTAGAAAAGAGAGGGAAATCAAAGAAAAGGAGTTTGAGATATTTGTCTAAGGTGGTTGTGTATGAGCATAGAGGATGATTTATGGGAAATTAGGAAAGAAATGATTTGTAGACGTTATTTAGACATTTTATGGATGAAGATTGCATCTCAACTATTAACAAGACTGCTAATTAAATATATCAGTAGGGGCAAGCCCTATGGCTCAGTGAGTTAACGCCCTGGCCTGAAGTGCCAGCATTCCATATGAGTGCCGGTTCAAGCCCCAGTTGCTCCATTTCTGATCCAGCTCTCTGCTATGGCCTGGAAAGCAGTAGAGGATACCCAAGTTTTTGGGCCCCTGCACCCGCATGGGAGACTCAGAAGAAGCTCCTGGCTCCTGGCTTTTGATCAGGACAGCTCCAGCCATTGCGGCCAATTGGGGAGTGAATCATTGGAGGGAAGACCTTTCTCTCCTCTCTCTCTCTCTCTCTCTCTCTCTCTCTCTCTCTCTCTGTGTGTGTGTGTGTATGTGTGTGTAACTCTATAACTTTCAAATAAATAAATCAATCTTTAAAAAAATCAAACATATAAACATATCTGTAATGTCCTCCTAAATGTATCATCATCATGAATAGATTTATCAGAGTTTATCACAATAGCTGTGGGCTCAGCCACCAAGCAGGTGGGCACTGGGGAAGGAGAGAGACTAGATGAGCAGAACAAGGTCAAGGGTAAGGCAAAGTCCTCAAAAACTTTTCAGTAGACTAAAATGAAATATTGGTAGTGGAAAAGAGCTCTGCCCTCTGAGTGGAGTACCCCAGAGGGAAGTGTACTTACTTTCATGAAATCTAGTAGGACACCAGGCAACAATAGGCAGACAGCCAGATTAAGGGGCATGCATGCGGTTGTCTATTCAATCCCTCACTCAGTTCTGGGATGAATGAAATACAGTGTCTCTAACTAGCCATATCTGAGAGGGTAAAAGAGATGGTCAGTAGTTCCCCACTGGACAGAGCTTGGTAACTGCTCAGGAAATGGAGTGAGAGTGTAAACCTAGCAGACCCTGGTCCAGGGCGAGAGAAAACTGGCATTAGAAGGTATTGCCAAGACCCAAGAGAAACAGTGCATGTCAGTGGATACTTAGAGTGTGCCAGATACACACACTAGCAAGACTAATTCTCAATTCCATCTGAAGGTGGTGACTGGTCTTATTCACCATTCTTAACTTTGGCCAACACTGATCCAAAAGATGGGTGAGACCGGAAACCAAGGTGAAAGTCTTCAGCCCTTGAAACTGAGCCAGGCTACATGGGGCCAAGAAGTCAATGAGAAAATGGTATCCATCGAAGCTTAAGTACCATGGTTATGTCCTCATGTCCCAACGTGCAACCAGAGAAGCAAGAAACAGAGGTGTGCATTCCCTCACAGTAGCTGTGTGGTTAACCTTATCTGTGCTTTATTTGTACTGCCTTGGCTGGGGTGGGGGAAACATAGCAATTGGTTGGCGTTCTAGAGACAGCAAGGGTGGGAAGCACCTCTGCCTAACTGCAGAGAAGTTCAGAAGAAGCCGTGAAGCAAAGTGTAAGGACGATGTGCACCCCACCCTGAGTGACCAGTTTGGAGGAGGAGAATAAATAGATTAGTGTCGTTTTAGTGGTGTTCACTCTCTCCATTCAGCCGCATAAATTCAATTATTTAGTAGTTCAGGATTCTTTTAATTCTGTTTGAAGAACTTAAGAGGTTAAGGGCTTGAAATGATAAATGCATTATTAATGTTCCCTCATAGAAATATCTAAGTCTGTAATTTCTGAGGCAGAAAAAAAAAGACTAATAGGCTTTTATTCACCTCCCCCCTCCCCTGGTAAATTAACCTACAGGACCTGCGTGAAACGTATAAATTAGACATTATTAGGGGAAGTAATCATGCACCAAAGCCATCTTCTACAGGTTTGATTCATTAGCAAGACTCATGTGTACAACTTGAGTTTTTGTTTCTTCTTTCCTCAGAGTCTGCACAGCTGGAAAGAAAGGGACTAGCAGTGACGGAAGAGGGGGTGTGGGTGGGCTCACAACAGGCAGGGCACTGTCTTCTCTATGCCCTGGTCAGGTGGCAGTCACAGAAGGCTGAGTGTTGGCAACAAAGAGCATGGGGTTTGGAATCCGACAAAGTGGGTCCAAACGCCAGCTTCACCACCTATAAATCATGTGACCCAGGGAAACTTGCGCTTCCTACTCTTCTCCTATAAAAAGAAGTACGATGATTCTTCTGATAACGGTGATGTAATGAGAATTAACAGATCTGTATGTAAGTTAAGTGTGGACTCAGAAAATTTAAACATTGTGTAAATTGAAGTCATTAACATTACTATTATTAGCATTAGAATTAAAATTAATATTAGAATTAAGGTGAATGTAATATCAGGGCTAATATTCTAAAGTACCTCATACAATATCTAATTGAAGCTGAAATTTATATGAGTGAAGTGACTCACACAAGATCGCAAGATTAGTCTGTGATATAAGCAGAAAGTTCTCACTTTCTCAATACGTTTATGCTCTGGGGACCTCAGTTACTCTCATCTGTAAACTCAAACTTCTTCTCAAGTTCTTTCTCTAATTCAATTCTGGCCAATAGTCAGACGATGGTCACTGTGATTTTCACAGATGGTATTCAAACATTCAGCTGGCAGAATTCTTACAATTATTATCATTATTGTTAATGGAAAGTCTTCCTTTGGCCATAATAGCATAACAAGGACTGGAGTCAACAACTATGAAACTGCACAGAATAACGGAACAACAGTCTCCATGCATTAGAAAATGGAGTAGGACTGTGATTTTTCGAGAAAATGGACACATGAGGCGAACCCCATGTTAGCCCTGGATTATTTCCCTGGGTGTTTACCAAACTGCAGTGTGGGGGATACAGAAGCCATGAGAAAGGCCAGTCTTAATGAACAGGGGAACAGCAAGTCAGACAGCAAGAGTTTAGGGTGCTAAAGTAACTAGAGTTTGTGTTACAGGTTACCAAGTTGTGCTGTAGTGGCCTAGAAGTCAGCACACAGGGTCATCCGTGATCACGGGTGATGAGCTATTCCTGCTCCTGCTGGGAGACACCAGGCCCAGGAGAGGACTGCCCTATGACTGTTGGATGGACACACCAGAGCATGTGCAGATGTTGCTAAGCCCTTGGGCTTTTATGTGAGAGCCCATAAAGACCGTTACTTAGGACTGAGCTCCTCATTTTAGTTAGAGTCTTACTCTTTGAGTAAGGAGGAAACCAAAATACACCCTTCCTGATAAAGAACAAGGCAGGACCTGCTCTGCCAGCAGCAGTCACCAAAAGGTTGGCACTGTGCAAAAATAAAATGAAATGTCTTTACATTTTAAATCAATATAACATAATCCAGGCTCCTCGCGATGTTTTGTATGCCATGTTGGGCATATGATAGTGCATTTCAGACATCTGCAGAAGCAGGAAATGTGACCATCAGAAAAGTAAGTAAGCAATAAAAAATGTCCTTAAGATGACTGAGGTGCTGAAATTAGAAGTATTATGCATGTGTTTAACGACTTAAAGACAATCAACAGGTAAACATTTGGCACAGCAATTAAGATGCAGGCAGAGATGCCGAAGTAGCACTTCAGAGTGCAGGAGTTTGAGTACCAGCTCCACCAGTAATTCCAGCGACCCCATTGCGCAGCCCTGGAAAGCAGCAGGTGACACTCGCCAGCCACTTGGAAGACCTGGATTCAGTTCCCGGCTTTAGCCCAGTCAGGGGCCATTGAAGCCTTAGGGGAATGATGGAACTCACAAAAGCTCCATTTCTCTGTCTCTCTTCCTCTTAGGTATATTTATTTACTTTATAAAAAGATGCATTTATTTATTTACTTATTTATTTATTTTAGTTGAAAGGCAGAGTGACAGAGAGAGAGGATGAATGATAGAGAGATATCTTCTATTTGCAAATTCACTCCCCAGATGGCCACAACCACTTGAGCCGGACCAGGCTGAAACCAGGAGACAGGAACTCCATCCAGGTCTTTCACATCTGTGCAGTGGCCCAAGCACTTGGGTCATCCTCCACTGCTTTCCCAGGTGCATTAGCAAGAGGCTGGATTGGAAACAGAGCAGTCGGGACTCAAACCAGCACTCCAATATGGGACACCACCACTGTAAGTGGCAGCTTAACCCACTGCCTATCACAATGCTGGCCCCTCTCAGGTAGATTCCTGAAAAAATGATAATGGATAGGTTTTTAGCCTCGCTGTTATGATACCTGTTGGAACGCCTTCATGTCATGTCAGAGTTCCTGGGTTTGATACCCAGCGCAGCTCCTGACACCAGCTTCTTGATAATAAAACCCTGGTAGGCAACAGGGATGACCCAAGTAGTTGAGTCTCTGCCACCCCTGTGGGATATCAAGATTGAGTTATTTGCTTCTGGTTTGGGCTGGGATCAGCTCTGGCCATGGCAGGCATTTGGTGAGAAACCCAGAAGTTAGGAGTTGTCTATCCGTCTATCTCACTATCTCTGAAATAAAAACAAATAATAAAGTTTTTTAAAAGAAAAGATGATCATAAAGACTGCACATATAAGGAGTAGCAGCAAAACAAGTAAAAAGGAATTATGGAGGTAATTAAAGAAGGGGAACAAAGCAAAAGCACCTTTGAGAAGAAGTTACAAAGAACAGCCCTTGTTTAGACTGTTGAGGAACAGTTCTTTAGTGTTTTTTACTTCTCTTCCTTCCTTCCTTCCTTCCTTCCTTCCTTCCTTCCTTCCTTCCTTCCTTCCTTCCTTCCTTCCCTCCTTTTCTTTCTTTCTTTCTTTCTTTCTTTCTTTCTTTCTTTCTTTCTTTCTTTCTTTCTTTCTTTCTTTCTTTCTTCTTTCTTCTTTCTTCTTTCTTCTTTCTTCTTTCTTCTTTCTTCTTTCTTCTTTCTTTTCTTCTCCTTTTCTTTCTCAGACCAAACAGGAGAGGGGGCAGGAAGGGTGGGGTTAGTGAGTGGGAGGACGGGGTGGTGGGAGGAATTACGATGTTCCTAATGTCGCATTTATGAGATATATACGAATAAAAAGAAATAAAAAGAGCAGATTGGAGACTATAAAAGAAAAAGCTAGTGAACTTGAAGATAGAGGAAAAGAAGTCATGAGTATATCCTTATAAATATTTTTAAATTAATAAATAAGTGCAAGACAGTGCAGTATGGAAGACAATCTTTTCAATAAATGGGTCCGGGACAACTGTGTATCCAAATGCAAAGGAAAGAACTTGCATCTTTACCTCACAAAAAATTAACTCAAACTGAATCAGTGAACCTTTCTAAGAACTAAGCCTATCAATTTTTTAGAAGAAAACTTCAGACTAAATATATAAATTTGAATTAAGCAATAGTCCTTTAGTTTAATGCCAAAGCAACAAAAAATAGAAAAATTGGCTCTGTGTGTCGAAATGAAAAACTTACACTTTAAAGGCCACCAGAAGGAAGTGAGGCGATGTACCCTGTATGGGAGTTCACTGTGCCTTCTCCTCTGTTTTGCTTTTCTTTGGCTTTGATGTCTTTCTGAAGAGCTATTCCGTATCTCCATACAGACGCTGCTGCAGGACGATGAGATTAAAACCTCAGGTGCACTTTGAAGAGGAAACTTTGAAACTAAGCAACTCTGATGGAAACTAATTCCTTGTGGTCTGCAGTCCCTTCCCAAGGGGACTCCCGTCGGACTTCCCTTATTCTGTGAACACTCTCATCCCCGGGTGCCCCAGGTGCCAGGGAAGACATCAGCAGGACCTGCGCAGTGACAAAGGGATATACTTGGGTTTTTCAAAGGAGAGTGAACACTTGATTTGGAAAAACAATGGGAATTGCATCTTGAATATATAAAAGCTTCTACAACTCAAGGATAAATAGACAACAGAGGAATAGGAAACAAATTTAAAGAGATGACAAAACTGGTCAAATGACTTCTAAACACATGCAAAAATACTCAATATATCTTTAATCATCAGGAAGATGCAAATCAAAGCCACAATGAGATACCACTTCACACCCACTAGTAGAACTATAATAAAAAAATAATAACAAGGCTAATGAGGATATAGAAAATTGGAGGCCCCCCCCACATACAGTGCTGTTGGGAATGTAAAATACTGTATCCACTTGGAGGAATGGTTAAACCTGGAATTACCACGTGCCTCACAGCCTTCTCCTAGGTGTTAAACTCCAAGGGAAATGAAAGCATTCACTCACACAAAATTTTGTACACAAATCATCATACAAACATTATTCATAAAAGCTAAAAAGTACAGGCAACAAATACCCTTTAACTGAGGAATAAACAAAGGCAAAATCTACCTAGAATATAATTTTAACAATTAAAAATTTTAAAAATAAATTTTTAAAATTCATGAAACTTGAATATATCATTCTAAGTAAAAGATTCCACTCACAAAAATCATATGTTATATGACACTATTTATATGAAATGTCCGGAAGATATAAACCTATAGAACCAGATTATAAAAATCTATAGGGACAGGCCGGCACTGTGGCACAGCGTGTTAAAGCCCTGGCCTGAAGCGCCAGCATCCCATATGGGTACCAGTTCTAGTCCTGGCTGCTCCTCTTCCAATCCAGCTCCCTGCTATGGCCTGGGAAAGCAGTGGAAGATGGCCCAAGTCTTTGGGCCCCTGCACCCACGTGAGAGACCTGGAAGAAGCTCCTGGCTCCTGGCTTCAGATCAGTCCAACTCCGGCTGTTGGGACTATCTGGGGAGTGAACTATAGGATGGAAGACCTCTCTCTGTCTCTACCTCTCTCTGTAATCTATAGGGACAGATTATATAAATCTGCAGAGACAGAGCAGTAGATTAATGGTGTTTAGATCTAGTGGGAGAAGTGTGGGAGGACGGGGTTACTGCTAAGAGGCAAATTTTTCTAGGATTGATTAAAATGTTCTAAAATTAGACACTGCTTTTAGTTTTGCAAGTCTGGGAATAGACTGAAAAACCACCAAATTATACACTTCAAATGAGTGACTCGTATAGTATGCAAACCGTAACTCAAAAATATTTATATAAACAAACAAAACAAATAAATCTCCAGTGAACTATGGACTAGTAGCAAGAGGTTTAGCATGTGTGGAATGGATGTACCAGCAGCAGAAAGACAATGGGACACAAAAATGATGTGAAGAAATAATGGCCAATATCCCAAAGTAGTGAACGTTAACTCAGCTATCTAAGAGAACAAATATAAGGACAACCACACCCAGAAATATCACAGGCCATGTGATGAAATCCAAGATATGGGGAAATATCTTGAAAATGACCAGAAGAAAAACTTGTGGTAAATAAAAGAGATCCATGCTATAAATGTCAGCTGGTTTCTATTCCGAAAGAACGGAAGCCATGAAACAATGAAACAGAATAACTAGAATGCTACAAATGAAACTGCCAATGTAGATTTCCACATCCAGTAAAAATTTCAGAGCTTCAAAGAATTGATGAGTATAAGAAAGGATAAAAATATTGGCAAAGGTAACATTATTTTTTTCCTTTAATTTCTTTGAAAGATAAGTGAACACATACATTGAAAAATCATAATATTCTTAGGGATTTACAAAATTTTCACTCATAAAATATTGGGGGCTGGCACTGTGGCATGGCAGGTAAAGCCACCACCTTCACTGTAGGAATCCCATATGGGCACCAGTTCAAGTCCTGGCTGCTCCAATTCCGATCCAGCTCTATGTTATGGCCTGGGAAAGTAGTGGCAGATGGCCCAAGTCCTTGGGACCCTGCCCCGGCGTGGGAGACCCGGAAGAAGTTCCTGGCTCCTGTCTTCGGATTGGCACAGCTCTGGCCGTCGCAGCCAATTGGGGAGTAAACCAGCAGATGGAAGACCTCTCTCTCTCTCTCAGCTTCTCCTTCTCTCTCTCTGTGTAACTCTGACTTTCAAATAAATAATATATAAATCTTTAGAAAAAATTGGACAACAAAATATAGGGTGATAACTAAAATGATACTGTTATAAATTTTAACACACATATTAAGTATTCATATTACTAATTGTTTAATCATTTAAAAAACTGATAATTCCATTAATTAACAGCTAGATCCAAGATTGCTACTGTAATTTCTAGAGCAACCACCAAAAAGTGAAAGAATGTGACTACAAGCTAATACAGCATTTAAAAATAGTACCAAAAAATCTGATTATCCCTAGGAAGACAGTCAAATAAACAGAAAACAAAAGGATGATGACAGATTCAAATTCTACTCTGCTATAATATCACCAATGGAAAGAAACAGATTATTCAGACTATGCTGTCTTCAAGGAAGCCCTTTAATTGTTAAGATTTGATTAGGTTACAAGTAAAAGCTTGGGGGAAAAACAGTATGTGAAAGAAATACTAACCATAGGAAAGTTGAAAGCTGCATTGCTTTCGCTAATGACAGTCAAGTAGATCAAGTCAAGGAGCAGTACCAGAGATAAAGCCATGTGGAAAGCTCTTTCCAAGGTCTTTGTATTTCTCTCATAATCATCTCTTAAATGCCCACCAGGATATCGTATGTCTGTGGAAAACATGCCTCACTCCTCATTTCTGCCAGAAGGTGCTCTAAGTATGATTGCCAATGGCAGAAGACGGACGCTTCCTCCAGGTGGGTGTTCAGAGACACCTGTGACGATCTGTAAGAGTTTCTTGGCGTGGGTGTTTGCTTTGATATAGCTGTGGGGACTGTGAATCACCTACTCAAATTCCTTACCTATTTATTCAACAAGCATTCTTCAAAAATCTAAGATACTAAAGTATGTATGTATATAGAGATAAATTTGATTAGGACCACTGTCTTTGGAAAACCATCTGCATGATAAGATTACATTGAAACACAACATGTTTTTAAAACATTTACATGTTTATATTCATATATTGGAGAGACAAGAAGAAAGAGACAGAGAAGGATTCTCCATGTGTGGGTTCACTCCCCAGATGTCTGCAACAGCTGGGGCAGGACCAGGCCAAAGCCAGGAGACCAGAACTCCACCTGAGTCTCCCACGTGGGCGACAGGACCCCAATATTGGAGCCCCATTGATGTCTCTCAGAGTAGTAGCATGAAATTGGAACCAGACATGGAACCTCAACTCGAATGCAGGCACTCAGATATGGGAAGGCAGGCGCCCCATGTAGCATAACACGAAACCAAACATTTACCCAAAATGTGCTAAGTTTTGCACAAAAGTTATGGGCCAATTTTGGGGAGATTTTACTTTTCTCATTTGATAAAACAAAACTTTCCTTAAATACTATGGACAAGGGTGATGCTTTTAAGGTGGCAGTGCCTCAGTGTGAATCAAACTGTGTTAGAAATTTTATTTAGTGCCGGCGCCGTGGCTCAACAGGCTAATCCTCCACCTAGTGGCACCGACACACCGGGTTGTAGTCCCGGTCGGGGTGCCGGATTCTGTTCCAGTTGCCCTTCTTCCAGGCCAGCTCTCTGCTGTGGCCCGGGAGTGCAGTGGAGGATAGCCCAAGTCCTTGGGCTCTGCACCCGCATGGGAGACCAGGAGAAGCATCTGGCTCCTGGCTTTGGATCAGCGCGATGCGCTGATTGGAAGGCCATTGGAGGGTGAACCAACGGCAAAGGAAGACCTTTCTCTCTGTCTCTCTCTCTCACTGTCCACTCTGTCAAAAAAAAGATTTATTTAGTAGCTGGTTCAGGCAACTTTTGCAAGATGGTTCCCAACCACTGGTCCTAGCCAGATTCAAACATAGCCACACCACGCACAATGCCTTCCTATTAATTTGCCCCTGTTTTACTTTTCCTGTTGCTTTCCCTCCCTCTCTGCAAGCTTACAAAGCCTTAACACAAGTGCCACAACCCAACTCTAAATCTATTTGGTATTGTCTAAATCCTGCCTGTACTCCCTCAACACTCAATACCTCCATGTGAATGTCTTCCAACTGTAAGCACCTACAACTTTTTGCCCTAAGATTTGTTTGTTTGTTTATTTTAAATCCCCATCACTATAGCCTGTTTAGCAACCCCAGAAGTGCTGGAGGATGAACAGCTCAGGAGAGTATACTTAAACCAATTGCTACCAGGACTTGGTGAACAAATATCACAGTAGTTTTGCCCGTTAGGATGATAACACTGAAGACTGTTTTACACTGTATCCTAGAGTTCTCCAGGGGGGAATGAATGCCAGTGCAGCTCAGTAGCAGGCTGGGAGGGACAGGCTCTGTGTCGCCTTCATTCCTTTCCTAAGTCACTGCCCCTGTCCTCCACCAGTGTATCATGAATCATCAATGGAAGTACTGGGGGGAGCACAGTAAGGCCGCATTGACCGTCAAGTTGAGAGTGTGCTCAGAAGCCGTCAAACACGAAAGAAGGAAACCGAGGACTGGCCCTTCCCAGTGTCTCACCCGAGGCCCCAGCGTTGGTTTCCAGTGCGACTAAGAGAGGAAAAGTGCCTTTGATGAGCTTATTATGTGTGGTGAGGGTAACGGATATGTTGGTGACACATTGTGGACCTTCTTCTGCACCCAGATGTGTATAACAGGTCTGTTTCTGGCCTAACATAATGAAAGATGAACTCTATCCAGAGGCAGAAGTAATTGTTCTTCACCTGTAGCTTGTAATTTAAAATCTTGAGTGTTTGGGAGAAACAAATTTACATTAGAGCCTAGTGTCATCTCTTACTATCTTATATAATACAAATATGTGACCTTGGGCAAATTAACAGATCTAAATCTCTGTTTCTATTCTAATGGATGTTTCTACTTTAAATGACTCTACATAACTAAAACTATTTTTAACTAAAAGGGAGATTTATTTACTCACATACCAAGACAGTTAAAGAGTTTCATATAGCACTATATATGGCTTGATGTCACTACCAATCAATGCTATTCCTTACTCATCTCTTGTTTCTGATGCCCCCTTTCTCAGCTCCATTTGTAATTGACCTCCAGAAGGGTAATTCAAAAAGTTTATAAGAAAATCAAATTAAAAGAAGTTTATTTTAGTACAAAAAAGCGCCTAAAACCCATGCATAGCATTTTGTGATATACATTTTCCATGAACTATTTGAAGAATCTTTGTATTTATAAAGCAGCAAGGATGGTGCAAGTCTGGTCCAGATTTAGCTATTCTTTAAGCGCCTAGCATCTGTGTAGGACAGACTGCCTCTCCTCCAAGTTTGGGCTAAAAGAAGAAGGAAGAGGGTCTAATTTTCACATTTATTAAACAGGCTGAGAAAGGCACACTTCAAAATACTGCCGGGAAGCTTTTCAATGATAATCTGTAAATCTTCACTAAATTCTGGCTTTCTTTCCTCTGGTTCCATTGTAACTCCCCACTACTTGGAAGCCCCAGTACCCACTGATACAGTAACAATTTGGTAAATGAATATATGAATGAATGGCCATAATGGATGAATGAGTGACCATAACTTAAAATGTACAGTGACTTTGTCCACCTCAAATCCACTTGCTTAGGTTTTTGCACTTAGGATAAACCTCATTTTAAAATAGACCTCTTGAATGGCTATCTCCAGTTTGGAGGCTTGTTTTGGGGTGCTATACTGCACGGGAAGTAATTTCGAGTCCAGCTTATGGAATCTCCATTTTTGGACTCATATCTTCTGAAGAAAAGTATCCTCCAAGGCTCCAGACAGAGGTGCGGGGGAAAGCTGGAGTCAGAGACCCTGAGAACAGTGCACTATGGCACTGTGCACTTCATCACTATTCAGTGTAGGAGTGTCTTCCTTCACAGATCCCTCCTCCCTCACCCAGCATCAGTACCTGGGATTCAGTGGACCACTGGTGACACAATCACAGAAAGATTGAAGGGTATGCCGCTGACTTTTCCGTTGAAAATAAACTACGTGGGGTAGGTATTTCATTTTCATCTCATGAAGCATGTGCACTCCTCTCAAATAACTCAATCACCCATAGCAAAGGGGAAGGGAAGGCATGATTTGTGGTTTTTGAGAATACATTTCCTATCTTATTGCACTGGGCATAGATTAATTTTACCCTGGTACAGCAATTTCCACTGATGACAAGTTCATTTAGCCTTATTGTTTTAAACCAAGTAGAGAAAGAAGGGAGCATTTGAAAAAAGGGCACAGGGCATGGATGATGCTTGCTAATGAGTCTGACTTCAATGCCAGATCATCCTGACCACACAGTATTGTGTTTTACAAACTTTTCCAGTTAGAGAAGCAGAAATATGGTGAAGTGATTATAGGTTGAGGAGAGAGGCAAAAATGAACACAACCCGATCATTCTGAGTTAGTAAAATGTAAAATAATGAAATGGTGCCTGTTGTGGATTGAATTGCCACCTCAAATTCGTATCCCTAAACCCCAGTACCTCAGAATGTGCCTTTATTTGGAACAATGTCTTTAAAGAGGTACCCAGGTTAACATGAGGTTATTTATTTGGGTTGGTCCTAATCTGAATGAAGGAAACTTGTATACAAAAAGGATAGTCAGGAGTACACACACACACTTGAGTAAAGATAATTTACAGAAATCGACAGAGGGTGGCCACATGCAAGGCAAAGAGACCTCAGAAATAAAAACAGACCTGCAGATACTTGGATCTTGGATTTCCAGCCTCCTGAGCTGTGAGAAAATAAATTTTTGTTCTCTCAGACTCCCAGTCTGATAATTTGTTGTAGCAACTCTAGCAAACTTATACTATAGCTATGAGTTCTTGACCACATGGAGGATTCTAACCACTATTCTAAATGGTTTTGTAGAGTGAATATTTAGTTCAAAGTCTCAAGAGGTGTTATAAATTTATATAATTTATTGGTAGAGAAACTGAGTTTGAGAAAGATTGAGCATCCTATGCAAATTCTAATCAGATACTCTATCCGCATATCTGAAATCTCCCCTTGAACACTGAACATGACTAAAGTCAAACCGAAGGTCCATTCATCAAAAGCTGGTTTTCTCATTCAGTGATCCCTCCACCAAACACCCTGTTATTTAAAGCAGAAGACGGAGAATCATTTTCTTTTTTTACCCGATCCTGCCTCATCCTTTAAATCTAATCTATAATCGAACAATCTAGTTTATTCGACTTCATCTTCTCCCACAGTGGCTAACACCATGGACACTCAGTAAGAAATGATTGACTTTGTGGAAGTAGAATTGATATGCTAGGCGATGGATTAGATGGGCATCAGAGTACATACAGGCAGGGAAAACGATTATGCCAAGATTTCAATTCAAGGCACAGAAGTGAGTCTGGGGAAGTTCATTGAGATTAGCACTGAAGGAACTCATCGACACTCATGCTCATTCTGCCCACCGTCAGGGCTCCCTGCTGCTTTCCTTGTCAGAAATGCTGAGGCTTGGACTGTGGCTCCTCACCTGAGTTACTGCAGTCTCTCTGCTCTCTCCTCGTCGTCTCTAAAGCAGTCGGTGCTAAGCATCAGTTAAACTCCTTCTCCGTAAGGCATTCATGGACTTCCCCGCGGGATAAACATTTGGCATGTGACCCATGTGACCTCATTGATGTCTCACTGGGAGAAGAATTCATTGTTCTGATTTAATCAGTATATAACACATTCATGTGTTGAAATATCACACTGTACCCCTGAATTGTGTATAATTGTTAAATAGTCAAAACTTTTAAAATAGTAAGTTAGTTAATTTGGCCAAGGCAGCCACCCTGGTTATGGCCACAAGACCCTTTTTCAGTTCCAACTTGCATCCCAGGAAGCCTGGTGTAACACAACAGAGGCGTCCAGAATACATCACTACTCACCTAGGTACTGGAAGTAGTTCTGTACAAGACTCCCAGAGACCAGGGCTTACCTCTACTGTTATCTGCTCTAAGGAAAGCCAGGGGGCTGGTGCTGTGATGTGGTAGGCTAAGCCTCTGCCCACAGCACCAGCATCTCATATGGACCCTGGTTCATGTCCTGGCTGCTCCTCTTCGAATTCAGCTCTCTGCTATGGCCTGGGAAAGCAGTGGAAGAGGGCCCAAGCCTTGCACCCCTGTGGGAGACCCAGAAGAAGCTCCTGGCTCCTAGCTTCAGATTTGCCCAGCTCCGGCTGTTGTGGCCATTTGAGGAGTGAACCAGTGGATGGAAGACCTTTCTCTCTGTCTCTCTCTCTCTCTCTCTCTCTCTATAACTCTACCTCTCAAATAAATAAATAAATAAATAAACTCTTTAAAAAAAAGCCAGATCTTCATTTCTTTATTGGTTCATTTCTAAAGTATAGAAATTAAGGTTCTGATCTCTCTCTATTAAAATTATAAAATTTAAAATTATAAAATAAAATTAAAATTATGAAGCCATTCGTTATGTAGTTGAAAAGATACAAGATTTCAGGATGAACTAGAGACAGAAGCAAACATAGCCTTGCAACAGACAATTTGAGAGAAACACTGGTACTGAAAAGGGACTATGCGCATGCATTGCCTCAGAAATGAGTGATTAGGGACTGGCATTTGGTGTAGTAAGTAAAGCTGCCATGTGCGACTTCGGTATCTCATGTGTGCACCAGTTTGTGTCCCAGCTGCTTTGCTTCTGATCCAGATCCCTGGTTATGGCCTGGGAAAGGAGTGGAGGATGGCTTAAGTATTTGGGTCCTGCCTCTCACACTGGAGATGCAGAAGAAGCTCCTGGCTCATGGTTTTGGCCTGGGCCAGTGATGGCTGTTATGGCCATCTGAAGCGTGAACCAGCAAATGGAAGATCTCCCTCTCTCTCTCCCTCTCTCTCTCTCTCTCTCTTGCTCTCGCTCTCACTCACTCTGTAACTCTTCTTTTCAAAATAAATAAATCTTGAACAAAAAAAAGAGAGAGAAACTAATGATTAAACAAACTCGGGTTTTTCCTTACCCTTGAGTTTTCTCTGCATTCACCCAAGAAATAACTAAAAATAAGAACTGAATTTTCTCCAAGAGCAACAGGATAGAATCCAGGCCTTGGACTCATCTCGTCCAAGCAGGCCGAGCCAGGACCCACCCAGGAGATTGCGGTCTTGAGGGTGAGGCTGTTGGAGCCACAGACTGGCCCTCTGAAATGGTGCTGGGCAGGGCTGATTCAAACAAGCAAAGAGAAGAAAAGAGCTCCCTGAAAAATGAGGTTTAGATGCTGTAAGCAACAAATTGTCTTAGAAAGCAACAAAAAGTACACACTCATTTCTCAGATCAGACAATTAAAGCACAAGAATACCAGGTAGCATAAGCAAAGTCACACAGCCGGGGCGAGACGGTCAACCCTGGCCGTTCTCACTCTAAACACTGCATGCTTACCGCGGTGCCTCTTCCTAATGACGGCTGCAGCGCAGGGATCTGGTGGGCATCTCTGACCTTCGAGTTGGGACAGAGTCCATTTATGATTGCCACAGATATTTTCCCCATGCAGAGGTAACCCTTTGCCTCTTTGGTATGGAGGATTCCAGTATCTCTTACCTCAACATATGCATGAGTTCTTTTTGCTGTAGACATCCAATTTCCTATACTATTCTGGCTCTTTTGTGGAAAGATTAGGGCTCAAGCTTAATCATTTCCCACCTTGGAATAGCAATTTTTTTCCTTTTGATGGCAGATATAGGTCATATCAGCAGTAAAGCATTTAGTCGGCAGTGGAAAAAATTATCAAGGAATAAAAAGTAGAAAATAATTTCAGTATCTGGCTGCATAACTTCCACTCATCATGTCTCCTCCCTGAGAGTCAGCTTAGTCACCTGGAACAGGGAAGTGTGATTATATGATACCTAAGGATGATTCTGACTCCACAGTCTATGACTGAGACCAGGCAAAGAAGAGCTCAGTGGGGTAGTCCAGCCAGGAACCGGGTACTGTGGGCCCTTGGCAGTTCTGGCAATGAGGGACCCGGCTGTTGCCTTTCTGGGGCATGCCTCACTCCTTCGTACCCAAGCCCCAGTCATGCCCTTCAACCACGGAGACACAGCTGAGCGTTCTGGACCTCATGGAAAGAGGAAATTAACCACCGATAATTTGCTCAGCAAACTTACAATGACAATAAAAATTTACCATTGAGGTTTTGACCAAAAACCTTGACCAACTAAACTTCTTGGGCCATTATTAATGATCAAATATTAGATACAGAATTTTACCTTTTACCACTAAATAGAAAAAGATTGATAAACATTAATAATCAAAATAGCTTAGTAGCAATCACTAGTTAAATAATTACAAGAGCTATCATTTATAATGCTGTTACTGGATGCTGAATGCTTTGTCAAGTACTTCGCACGTGTTGTTTCAGTAAGTCCTTTCAACCTTAGGAATTAGAATCTTCTGCGATTCCCATTGCGCATGTGGAAAATCTGAGGCTTAAAGCGCTCAGACTGGAATAACACAACCAGGAAGTGCTGGAATCAAGATTCCAACCCAAACTGGCCTACTCCAAAGACTGCTATCAGAACTGCTCAGCCTTTTAAAACGACCTTAAAAATTGTATAGCTTTAGGATTAAAATTATTGGTGTGCCTGTTCTTATAGGAATGAAATTATCTATTGCCTCTTTCCACTTGATTGACCAAGTTTGCAAGGCATCACATTTCCTGATCTATGAATTTGCACATCTGTCTCTTCCATCAGTAACCAAGCAAGAGAAGCACCTGCCAAAGTGTTCTCTCCGAGGATGGATTCAGGTCACAGAAGCTGACAAGTCCAGCTGCTGGGGAGCTGCAAGCTCAGGCATTCAGGAGCTGTAAGCTGACTTACATCTGAGAGGTCAGGAGTATCCCAAAGGCAGGAGAAATGATGCCAAATGGATCCCAGTCGTGTAGGATTGATTTACTGACGGCTCCAGGACCGCTTCACACGCTCAGTTCAGTGCGGGGAGGAAGGAGCAGGAGTCCTTGTCCAAAACTGTGTTAAATGACTGTCCCTGAAGTCAGTGGAGGCTGGGAAGCATTTACACAGTAGAGGAATTCCGTAATGGAGAAAGGAAACTGAGGAGTGTTGAGTGAACCAAACTTTAGTTCCTGCCGCTCTCTTTGAGAGTTACCTGGATAACAATCCTCATATAGTGAGTGATATCATCCATGTACAAACAGGCCAACCCGATTTCAGGAAAACGAAGGCTAAGGGAATGTGGGAAGGTATTCCTTTATCAGGAGCATTAGGGTGTATCTACGAATGATGTAATTGTGTCAAACTATCCAAAATATGAGAACAAGTTACAGGGTGATCCTTTGCAAGAAACAGATTCCTAAGCCAATCACTGACAGTGAAGAAGAGCCAGAAACATTGGACTGATATATTCCGTGTCGCACTGAATATTCAAAGTTCCCATATCCTGCACGCGACCAAGTGATTGGCACCAAGGGCAGAAAAGGAAACCTGAAAGCAGTTCTTGTGCTGAGTCTCTTTCGCGGTAGTGAAATTGACTTGGGGAAATTGCCTATTCGTCCTCTGAGAAGTGGATTTTGATATGAAGGAAGATTATTAATTACGTTCCCCCCAAGAGCCTAGGAAAAACAGGCCTCACAATTACCTCACTAAGCTATCTTCTGGCGTTCCTATTCACATTCCACATGCCTGAAATAGCAGATAGGTGCCTCCTGGTCATGTGAAAAGCAGGCTCTATCTACAGTAGAAATGACCAAGTTGGGGTCAAGTTTATATTTGCATCTTTAAAACTTGATTGTCATGAATTAATTTCCCAGGTTAAGACTGAGTACTCACAAGGTCAAAGGCAGTTCTTTGGACTTTGCTGACTTTTTCAAATGACATCTCCTACACATAGATACACAGACACGTTGACAAACAGACACACAAACACATATACCTACTTGTGATTTTGTCTGTGTGGCCTATTAACCTTCCTTGATGAAAAGCTCTATGCCTGGTGCCGCTTCAAATTACAGCAGGAGACAAACTCTGGCTCAACAGTAGAATAAAAGACCCTTAAGCAGTACTAATTACCCAAAGATGAAATGCACTCCCTTGGAAGGCTCTGGATTCTCCATCTCTTGACCTAAACATTCATTGTTATGATACTGTGCAAAGAATCCTAGCACAGTATCCAATCCTACAAGGGGATCGGACAGATAAACCATTCTGTCTCTGAGGTCCTGTGGTACCTTGAAAGTTTTTACCTTCATACTCTTTGAGGCCATTTAAAAGCTAGAAGTAATTAAGGGTAGGTGCTCATTCATTCATTCTCCTAAGTTCTTTTATTTGTTTAACTAAAAATATGTGCATATAACTCTCCATGGATAATGCTACATTATAGGGACAGAGAAAACACTCTCCTTCCATGAAGAGTTCATATGGATGCTCTATGGTGCTAGGTAATATGGGCTCTGATAGGTGAAAACCCACACAGGATTGAGAAAGTTCCCAGGGTGGAAGTATTTGAAAATTTTAAGTATGAAAAGGATATTTTATGTCTAATCTGAAACCCCCTGCGCATTTAATAAAGCTTATAGGACTGTCATAGGGTAATTAAATAGAACAGTCATATATATATATATACACACACACATACACACATATGTATATATGTACATCAGTCTTAATAAAACATAGGTTATCAGAACTAAAAGTGTTCATAGATTAAAAATATTCTACTTCTTTCATGTGTCATGGGAAGTGAACTGAAGTCAGGGAACATCAAATATTTGTCCAAAGTCCCACTGTGATTTTTCGGCAGCTACATCAAGAATCAGGTACTGGTTTACAATGGGCTTGTGTGACGTCCCCTTGATTTAATAATTTTAATAATTTTATTTTAGATTAATAATGTTAACACGGATGAAGTGCTTATCATGTGCCAGACAATTTTAAGCACCCTCCGTGTACTTGCTCCACTAAATCCCTAAAATAAGCTTAGAAAGCAGATGTTATAGTCCCCGCTTTACAAATAAGGAACTGAAGTCCAAAGACGTTCATGGCTTTATAAAGACACAAAAAGCCACAAAGTGACTGAGGCAGGATACAAACCGAGGTTTTTTCTGACTTTAAGCGATCATAATGAGACATTAACCATCATGGTCTTCTCGTTGGCTTCAGCTGACTTACCTGCTGATTTTTCCTGGACATCCAGAATCATGAAGAATAAAGCACACGTCTTGCACCTCAGCTTAGCACAGGCTGATGTTCGTTCATGGTGGCTTAGTGAACAGGAAAGGAGCTAACCCTTGACACCATTCCCATCCTCTTCCCTTGTGACCAGATACCCTCCAGCCAAGTGAAACAACACTGAGAGATAAGCAAGCCAGAGGCACGACCCACCCCCCTGGAGACACCAGCCACGTTGCCATAACAAGAGCAGGAGCTGTGATAAGGAGCTGGGAAAGTCTCTCACAAGGAAGGCTACACCCACCGCAGACTGTGGACACAGACCAGAACCAGTCCTGGAGCTCGCACAGTGCGGAGCGCGGGCGTGGATCCCAGGGTGCACATTGTGCTTCCCTTGCCAAAAGGCTTCTGAAATCTGGCTGAGGCTCAGTCTGTGCTAAGCCAGCGACTCAGGATTAGGAGGGGCCCGCATCCCTTCTGGATTGGATGCCTGACTAACTCTCTCATCTTTACTCCTGCTCCTCCAACACACACATCCTATTTCTGGCCATAAAGAATTGTGTGTATATGTCCCAGAATACTTAGTGCCATTTCTTAACAGTGTTAACTACTGGAGGGTATCTCTTTCTACAACTTTCTTTTTTTCTTTAAACATTTTTGTTAATATTTATTTGAAAGTCAAATTTACATGAAGATAGAAATGGGGAGGGGGGAGGGAGAGAGAAAGAGAGAGAGAGAAAGAGAGAAGAGAGAATCTTCTATATCCCTACTGGTTCACTCTTCCAGATGGCTTTAACAACCAGCACTGGGCCAAGCTGAAGCCAGGAGCCAAGAGCTTCTTGTGAGTCTCCCATATGGGTAGCAGGGGCTCAAGCACTTGGGCCATCTTCTGCTGCTTTTCCCAAGCCACAGCAGGGAGCTGGATCAGAAGAGGAGCAGCTGGGAAACCAGCACCCTTACAGGATGCCAGCATCCCAGGTGGTGGCTCAAGCCACGACTCCAAGACATGGGCCCCACTGCCACTTTCTTTATAACTTTTCTTCTTTTTTGCTTGAGAACAACTAGTCATTCTCCAAGACTGATTAAATACAACATTTAACTTGAGAAGTTCTCCATAATCCATGATGCCCTTCTCATTCAGTTGTGAATAGTTTTAGTTCCTCTCTTGAGGATAGTCACTCTACCATGAGAATGTCTTTATTGGAACACTGCACATGTTATATTAAAATTACTTTTGTCTTTCTCAATAGGTTGCTGTCTTTTGACAGCAGGGACTATGCCGTATTCCTTTTTGCTTTTACAGAATGTAGTAAGATAATCACCACATTGCAGAGTCTCAGTAAATACTGGATGACTGAATATATGAATGTATAAATCAACAAACTGATGAGCTCAAATTAATTGGAAAAAATACATCCTGGACTAGGAGATTGAGCTACGAAGAATTCATCTTGCATGTCTCTTCTATGGGCCTGGTCCAGAGTACTAGATTAAGCAAGAGTAGCTTCTGAATGACCATGAGGTTGAGGCTCGACACTGGATACAAGGGAGTGGTCCAGCTCATGTCCACTAAATACAAGGAGAAACCGAAATTCAGAGAGGTCAGAGAACTATCCAATCCCCATCGTGGCAGAGAGAGGAAGGGAGAAAGAAAGTGAGAAGCCAGGAGCCTCAAGAGGGGTATTCCAAAGCTATAAGGAAGCCAAGTCACCCTTCCTAGAAACATGAGAGAGGTTAATTCTATCATTATGTTTATTTCTTGATAGCTAATTTCCAGGATTTTAATTCAAATTTCTCTGGTGAGAAACAGAGGCTGGTGAGAACCAGGAAGCACAAAACTAGACCTGGTGGGTGAATTTGAACAAGACAGAGGTTGGCAGGCTCTGCCTTTGCAGCTGCTCCCTTCCCTAACTCCAAGCAGCGAACTGTTTGCAAGAACTGGGTGAACTGACCATTTAGTAGCCTAGCAATCAGTGGTGGTCTCAAAACCATTGGAAGTCACTGGAGAGCTTCATAAAATATTAATGCCTAGGCCACACTTTGGATATATTATATCAGAAACATGGGAAGGAGATACAAAGCGGTAGCTTTGAAATGTGTGCACTATTCCCTGTGATTTTACTTTGTATTCAGTTTGAGAACCCAGTGCTGTGTGGAAAAACACAAAGTTCCAGAATCCTCAATGCCATGAACAACCCTAAAGAAGAAAGAAATCCCTGCAGTAAACTGGACATTTGCACAGCTGCTCCTTCTGCCTGGTCTCCGTCTCCCGTGAGCCCTCCCCTCGCACATTTGCTTCCTGTCTCAGCCTGTTGAGTGTCACCTCAGGGCATCTGCTCTTGCACAGTCCATCAAGCCAGCCTTGTCCCTGGTCTTCACCGCGTTCCTTGTGGTCTACACTTGTGCAATCAGAAGGGCCATGTCTGACCCAAGTCCATCTCACCCACCAGACTAGAGGCTTCCGGAAGCAGAGAGCATAAAAACTGTCAGGAACCAAATCAGTGACTAAGTCAGAGGAGAGTGCTCATAGAGACGAACAGATGAATGGGTAAGTGAACGAGTGAGTGACGGTAAGGACTCACCTGCTCTGTAGCTCTCAAAATGAAACCTGATCAAATAAGGTGTCATTTTTTTCCTTCCTTCCTTCCTTCCTTCCTTCCTTTTTCCATTGGTTCACCCCCCAAGTGGCCTCTATGGCCAGCGTGTTGCGGCCGGCGTGCTGCACCAATCCGAAGCCAGGAGCCAGGAGCCAGGTGCTTCCTCCTGGTCTCCCATGTGGGTGCAGGGCCCAAGCATTTGGGCCATCCTCCGCTGCACTCCCGGGCCACAGCAGAGAGCTGGACTGGAAGAGGAACAACCAGGACAGAATCCGGTGCCCCAACCAGGACTAGAACCCGGGGTGCCGGCACTGCAGGCAGAGGATTAGCCTAGTGAGCCGCAGCAGTGGCCCCCACCTGTAGGCTTTTAAGTTTGCTGTTTTGCTTAGCAATTCAGCATCAAATTGCCATTCCTGTAGGTCTCCATTTCAGAGTCCCTCTCCTCCTTCAAAGCCTCCTTCCAAATTCTCATCCTGCATCACATCTTTCCAAACCAACCTGTACAAAGTAAATTCTCTTCTCTGTACACAGCATGGACTCCTGACTTGAAGGCTTTACTTCATGTTGCTTGGAGAATGTATTACCACTCTCAAGAGATGTTAAGCAGTTCCTTTCTACCCTTTCCTCCGTGGTGCCCAGTCAAGCGCCTGCCATCCAGTAGGTGTGCTGTAATTGTTGGTTTGAATGGCTGTCTGAACGACTGAGCGTGTGTCATGGTAAGTGGGCAATGGACTTCCGGCTTCATTTCTCAAACACAAACAAAGAGACAGTCACATAGATTTTTAAGCTCATATGTATTCCAGGGATTTAGCCTGGGAAAAAATTACTAATCAGTCTTCTTTTCTCTTTTCCTTTGTAGACCATACTCCAATTTTTATTTTTTTTCAACTGGAAGAGAGAATGAAGATAAGACAGTGGTTCCGGATGAGTTTGGATAATTATATTTTTCACATTGCTTAGCACTTAGGATTGACAGCCACTGATTATCTAAGGCACTGTGTATTTTCAAAATAACTCACAACACAAAAGTAATAATTGGATATAATTGCAAAGCAAGTGACAGAGTCCCAGCACATTCTTGAGTTTGTGGAACTCAGTTTCCCCATACAAAATAAAGGGTAGGATGGATGTTTTGCAATGAAGTTAAGACACCTGCATTATATGCCAAAGCACCTGGGTTCAAGTCCCAGCTCACTTCTGATTCCAGCTTCCTGCTGATGCAAACCTGGGTGGCAGCAAGTGATGGTTCAAGTACTTGGGTCCCTGTCACCCATGTGGGAGTCATGGTTAAGTTCCTGATTCCAGACTTTGTCTAGCCCAGTCCCTGCCATTGCTGGCAGTTAGGGAGTAAACCATCAGATGGAAGATCTCTCTCTGTCTCTCTCTCCCCTCTTCCTTCCTCTCACCTACCTTCTCCCTCTCTCCCTCCCTTGACAATAAATCAAATAAATTAATACAAATTTTTAAAATAAATAAAAGGTGTGGAATCGATTAGGGCTTCTCAGTGTTTGTTCCCCCAAAACACACATTACAGCTCATCAGGATTCATTGGTTCATATGGCAAATATTTAATGAGCACTTATTATGGTAATTCAAAGACATATTCCAGTAGGAAGACAAGATTTGTCAATAATCATAGAAATGCATATATTGTTTCTACTAACAGGAGGTAAAGCTATTTTGACAGAGTATAGTATGAAGATTTTAACTAGTCAGAGAGCTCAGAAATAATGAACAAAACAGAAAAAACAGGGACTCTTCCTGGAGTATTGGCATGTATGATCAGCATTCTCCAGAGAAACAGGACCATTAAGTTGTACAAGAGAGGTATTTATTTTAAGGAATTGATTCTCATGATTGCAAGAGCAAGTGTGAAACCTATCAGTTAAGCTGGAGGCTGGAGACCCAAGGAGGAGTGGCTCCAAATGCAGTCTGGAGGTAGAACATCCTCTTCCTCAGAAACCTAAGCTTTTAGCTCTTAGAGACTTCAACCAGTTAGGTGAGGTCCACCCATATTCTAGAGGTTAATCTTTATTAAAAGGTCTGATTATTTTCTTTCTTTCTTTTTCTTTTCTTTTCTTTCTGGTTTTTTTTTTTTTTTTTTTTTTTTTTTTTTTTTTTTTGACACGCAGAGTTGGACAGTGAGAGAGACAGACAGAAAGGTCTTCCTTCCGTTGGTTCACCCCGCAAATGGCTGCTACGGCTGGTGCGCTACGCCGATCCGAAGCCAGGAGCCAGGGGCTTCCTCCTGGTCTCCCACGCAAGTGCAGGGCCCAAGGAATTGGGCCATCCTCCGCTGCCCTCCCGGGCCACAGCAGAGAGCTGGACTGGAAGAGGAGCAACCAGGACAAGGACCTGCGGTGACGGTGCCGCAGGTGAAGGATTAGCCAAGTGAGCTGTGGCGCCAGCATGGTCTGATGATTTTCTAAATATCATCTAAAATATATTTTTGTAGTGACATCAAGAATGATATTTGATGTGGTTCTGGTATTGTGATGCAGCAGGTTAAACTGCCACCTGTGACACTGGCATCCCATATGAACACCAGTTCAAGTCCTGGCTGCTCCGCTTTTAATTCAATCCCTGCTAATGCATCTGGGAAAGCAGCAAAAGGTGGGTACAAGTAAGTACTTGGGTCCCTGCTACGCAAGTGGGAGACCCAGATGGAGTTCCAGGTTTCTGGATTTGGCCTAGCCTAACCCTAGCCATTGCAGCCATTTGGGACATGAACCAGCAGGGAAACAACTCTCTCTCTCTCTCTCCTTCCTTCCCTCTCTCTCTCTCTCCTCTCTCTCTCAACTCTGCCCTCTCACTCTGCCTTCCAAATAAATAAAAAGTGAATCTTAAAAAAAATGATAATTGATGTGGTATCTGTGTACCATGACCTAGTCAAGTTCACACACAGAATTCTTGATCCCAGGGCACTGGTGAAGGAGGAAAGGGAGGCCACCGTGGCCATGGGGATGAACCGGAGTGAGGATGGTCAGACGGGAGACCCCTGGCAGTCAGGAACACAGTCGCAGGGGCCTCCTGGACCACAGACTGATGTGTGTCTTTTTCCTGCAAGTGTGAAGTTTTTCAGAGGATAGAGCAGAGGTTTGGCATGATCAGACTTGTTTCCCAAAGCAAGCACAGCAGTCACACTATGGTAACAAATTATAGAGTGTCAGGAGCTGGATCTCTGAAGTAGAGCAGCGGCAAGGTGAGAGAATATGATAGTGGAAGGGACAGATGGGGAAATGCAGATGGATGGCAAAGATGCCACGTATATAAAGGTGGAAGCATCAGATGATGGATTTGACAAGTAGGGTGATCAACTGACAGGGCCAGTTTCAGCACTGCAGAGGCCACATCCCAGGACAGACCTTTGTCCTAGCAAATGTGGGTGGTTGTTCACCCTAGAGGGAAATAGCTATGATGCTATTTAGGTTTCTGGTTGTGTTAGGATAATCCTGTACTGTCTTTAGTTTTCTAAGTATATGTAGAAAAGTGTGAAGTCTGGCAGTGGATACACACAACTTGGACAAAATGTCCCTCAAGTCCCCTCGTGACTCTCACGTTGTGGCTCCTCTCAACCCAAAGCAATGTCTGCAAAGACAACTTCTCCACAAGACTCATGCAAAAATCAAGAGACTCAGTGGGCAATGGTCTTCTAACTCACACACAAGCTACAAAATCCCCTCATTTCATTCACTCTACAATGGCTATTGCAACTCAGTCATTAGAATCATAAGGGAGTATTTAATTTATCTATTTCATACCTGGAAGTATCAAGATCAATGTATTTTTGCCTTCACTCAACAAATAGCAACTTGTTGAAGTATTTTCTTTATTTTATATGGTGTCCTTGGTTTGTTCTTCCATGCATATTCTTGCTCTCACTCCCTCAAATATAACAATGATATTCAAGATTAATGTCAATATTATTATTGTTTAATTCACAGTTCATATTCAGATTCAGTGTTCCTGATAATCTCATTTATACTACCCATTCTCCCCTGACACATCCAGAATCCATAATCATTTTTATATTAATTTAAGAATCAATTTATTTTTACATTAATTTATGCACTCATTTTCTATCAATTTATGCATTCATCTATCATTACTGTTAATTTCAGGAATTGTTTCATTCTAAATTTTGTTTGTAAGAGAATGAGAAAATGGAGATACGAAGTAAGCATGAACTTACCACCTAAGCTTAAGAACAATTCTATTCTTTCTATAAACATTTTAAGATCTCTGTATACATTGTTATGTTGCACAACCTTGAACACACCCAAAACTGTTCATACTGTTTGTCTAGCCTCCTATCCAAAATCTTGTCTCCAAACATTGGAAGACTCATATTTCCTATTTTGTGTCAAACTCATTTCAGAATGTTAAATAATCCCATGGCAGCTCAGAAAAGGCATTCCACAATTTACCTAACCATTGGCCATTGATGACCACTTGAACTATCACTTTTTTAATTATACAAATGAGACAATTAACATGTTTGCACACAAAGCTGTTTTGTGTTTCTAGTGATTTCCTTAGGCTAGATTCCCAGAAGTGAAATTCCTGGGTCAAAAGGCATTGGCAGTTTAGAGTTCCTGATACATTTTGCAAAATTGCCTTCCAAAAGATCTGCAGATATTTCTACACCTGCTGCAGATATTTCTATTGTGAGAAAGTGCCTGCACAATCCAGGAAATCTAGATTGGAGTGTGCTTCAGTTATACAGGAACATGCGAGGGGCGCCTTACCTGCCCTGTGTCACCTGACTAGATACACCTGCTTTGGCCCCAGTAAACCACCAAAGTTTGTCTTGTCTAGCCCAATGAGTTCTTATCAGGATAGGCATAATCAGTAATTGCAATCCAGGGATGTGTTTCATGGAGTTTTATGTCCTTTGATTCCTTATGTAGACTTTCTTTTTTGGGTTTGATTTTTTGTTCATTTATATATTTATTTTCTAGGAAAATGTATAGACCTACTTCAGATTCTTAAGAATGCCTGTAATTAAACTGTGATAGTTTATGCTACCTTTGATTCTTCATTTTTCTTCAAAGAGTGTCCAGAGATTTTTTGGGAAATAATAATTCCCCATAATCAACCCATTGGTTTGAACTGAGTTGACCTCTATACTTGGGGTGAATACTGATTGGCCCAAGGCCATGTGCTAGGTCCAGTGATTGATCAGACTGGCCACATGAACAAAGTCAAGTCAATGAGACTCATGCACAGTGTGTTTGTTCAACAGTTGAATGACAGAGCTATTCATCTTAGGTGGAAGCTCTGGACCCCATGTGATCTTCTGACTACCCCAAACCATTTAAAACTCACATCTACACACTTAAGGAAATATCTGACAGCTAGGTGGGGATCCTGGGCTCTGATGACATCATCATTGGTATAGGACCAGCATGTTTGAGTCTACATTCTGTAGATTCATAACTGAATTTCTTAATTCTTAGGATCCATGAATTTATGTTTCACTTAAAGCAGATTGGGCTGGGATTTCTGCTACTTACCATCAAAGTAGCCATAAATAATCAAAGATACATGAAGGAAAGAAAATTAAAACACATTGAATTTCAACTTCTTTTTCTTATACCTGGGGATAGTTAGAAAGGGACAGTGGCTTGGTCAAAGTCATTTCAGTGATAGAAGCAGAATGCAGAGTCCTTGTTCTAGTACAATACTCTTATTAAATGCTTGACTATCCTTGAATTTGAAAGGAAGAACTATACTTGCATACAAAGTATTTTCTAATAATTTTTGTGTTACCCAAAAACAGAGTGGTCCCTATTGAAGAATCTGTGAATTCAGAAAATATACTAGGCATCTTACATTGATTGGAAATGCCATATCTTGAACTTTTTTTTCAATGTCCTTTTTGGAAGCATGAAGTTTTCTTTTAAAAAAACGGTAGACATTCTTCCAAATATTCAGAGTCCAATTCAGAGTCACTACTTTTGTCCTCTGCATTTTGAGTTGAAAGAACATTTCTAAAGGGAAGCCCAATAGCATCCTTGTACCTTTGGTAAGAGCCAGGCCTTTTTAGACAGTTGGCTTTGCTTTGAGTGGTGTCAGTCCCTGGGGAACCTCAACCCTCCTGAGGAGACCATTCAATGTGGTTGTTTTAGAACAGCTTCTAGGGCTTGATTCAAGTCTCTGGGGATTCCTAGTTTCTGGTGCCATGACTTAGTGGTGACAATGAGCACGTTAGCCTTTAGTGTAAACTGGAAAACCTCATTAGTTACATAATTCAGGATGACTTACATGTTGTTCCAAGGACAGAGAATTTGACTGCACTTTTAGCAAGAGGTAACCTACATTGTCACAGACTGGCCAAAGTTTAGAGTTGGAAGAGTTGAGAGAACTCAACTAAGATAGCATCCTCATTTCTCAGAGGTAGAAACTGGAGATCCAGAATAAAAAGTGAGGGAACACAGTCAGTGATGGAGCTCAGGGAAGCTCATCCTTTTTGTCTGAAAGTTGTGCCAGAGAAGTGGCTACTGCGTCTTCCTCCTCTATGAATATTGTAAAGAGAGACTCTCCTTTGAGTTCTGAAGATGCCAGTGCACTGTTCATTGTCACAGTCTCTTGGGGTTTGGATTTTAGAGTATTATTACTTCTTATACAACACTTTCAAATAAAATTTAGCTGCTCAAGATTATAAGCATTTTCAATCCTTTACCCCTGAGTCTTTATGAGCACCATTTAAAGTGGGATAGCCCCCGCAGCATACCGATATCCTCATTACCCCATCCCAGGAGGCAGACTTTTGCTAGCCTTTGCAGCTGACCTGTTGTGATTCATCAGACTGGTATATGGTGGGGCCTCCAAGCTAGTGCTCACCCACATTGAAGAGGTCCTTTTGGGATATTCTTTGCTCCTGTTCTTGATTAAAATTCTCTATTCTTTCTTCCTGCTGCTTTAAACTCCAGGGTTGTCAATGATAGTCAGGCATCTCAAATCCTGTAGCTTTGGTCCTTCCTTTATTTCCTTAGTTATGCTTGAAATTGGTTAAAAACATCTACACACAATAAGAAGAGTTGCAGGGGATAATTCTATTTATTTAACACCAAAGGAACTTTTCTTAGTCATGCCTATCTGAGGAATTGATTCCCAACTCACCGGGGCTCCAGCAGCCCTGGGTACCAGGGAAACGCAGAGTGAGCACCTGAGCATCCCCATCAGACGGCCGCTGTGAGGGTGACTTGCACAACTGTAAGCCGCTCCTTGCAGATGCTCTTCCTAGCGGTATTGACAAAGACCAAGACCAAGATGTCAGAGGGAGACACAAAATAGGAGGAATTTTTAAAAATCTTTTCTGGAATGCCAAAGATTTGAGTTCATTTTGGGTCTGGTGCTCATTGGCTACTTCAAAGGGTATTGACAGATACCAGGTTACCCCTTGATGGAATAAGAGGCTGTTTCCTTTTATGGACAGTAGGGTGAAGAGAGAGAATATTAATATACTATGTATTTCTCTCTCCAGAAAAAGCTAGAACGTAGGTTCTTTATATGTTTTCAAAGAAATAGGAAATCCTAAAATGTATAAATATATTTGTCCTGATTGGATGCTACATGATTCATACATGCAACAAAACATTGTATAGTATCCCATAAATATGTATCACTTCTATATATTTTAATTTTATTAAAAGACAAGGAACAAGAACATCAGCCTCTCTGAATTCACATGCCTCCATTCACAGCGAAAATTCTGGGTAGGTTTTGATGAGTTGAAAATGATTGATTTTTTTATCGCTGGCGCTGTGGCTCAACAGGCTAATCCTCCACCTAGCGGTGCCAGCACCCAGGGTTCTAGTCCCGGTTGGGGCGCCAGATTCTGTCCCAGGCCAGCTCTCTGCTGTGGCCCGGGAGTGCAGTGGAGGATGGCCCAGGTCCTTGTGCCCTGCACCTGCATGGGAGACCAGGAGGAAGCACCTGGCTCCTGGCTTTGAATCGGCGCAGCATGCCGGCCATAGCAGCCATTTGGGGGGTGGACCAATGGAAAAAGGAAGACCTTTCTCTCTGTCTCTCTCTCTCACTGTCTAACTCTGCCTGAAAAAAAAAAAAAAAAGAAGAAGAAGAAAAAAGAAAATGATTGATTTTTAGAGGTGGAAAGAACATGACATTCCATTATCCCCAACACTAACACAACCCTAAACGCATCAGTTTCATCAGCACAATCCCAGAGTAAATGGACAGAAGTGCTCGGTGAGTTTGGGAGTGGAATTTGCCAGCAACAGGGGAAGACTAATACACACTGCGGGACCACATTCGAGGCAGGCCATGTTCGCCCGCTCAGCCGGGGAAAGGCCAGAGGGGATGAGCATCCCATCAAAGCAAGCAGACTGCCTGGTCTAGTCACTGCCTTCTCAACCTGGGGACAGCAACTCCAGGCCTGCACCACCCTCATAAAAATCAGCCTTTTCTGAAACCCCAGTGTTGGGGTTGGCCTCTCTCCTCATATTTCAGGTTCTATGAGATTTACTGGCAGAGAAAGTCCCTCTTTTTCAATTGTGTGAGATAAGGAGAATTTAAAACCCAAGTCAGATTGTGAAGGCAGAATCAAATGAGCCAAAGACCCAGCTTATACACAGGGAATTATATTACCAAAGAGGCTAAAATACAGTGTAAAATCTGAAGGTCAAGTACCAAGATATCCAAGATGGGGAGAGTGGGCACAGAAATTCTGTACCAACGGGAAACAGCCTTCCTTGGGCATGTTCATGTGGGCTGGGGACCCAGTTTGTCAGGGTCACAGTGTGGCAGGTTTAGGGGCTGTTGAGTCCCTAGCACCAGGGAGGGAGAGACACTGGGGGGACTGTTTGGGAAAGTCAAGAACTGGGTAACTACTTAGAGACGTGCTCAAGCAGAACCAGAGAGGGAAACAGCAACTACACCTGATTGGAAGGGGGCACTTTGAGTGTGCAGGGAGACACGCGGATACATGTATGTGGTGTTGATGAGCTCAGCTGCTGGAGAGCAAGTTGTCCCCATTCTCCAAAATTCATCATTTAATTCCAAGCCACACTCCTTGTCACTCTTCCGGTGGGTACTTCTTTCCCACACCAGGGAAACCTATTCCACCTTCTCCTCCATGTATCTGGCCTCCCTCCTTCTGAGCCAGCACTTCCAGCTCTTAAGGGTCTGATTGGCCTGTGATTAAGGAGGCTTGTTGGGGCCTAACACACTGAGAAAGGGTGGGGAGATGGCAATAAATATTTAATGAGAATTTTGCTTCTGGGCCTTCCTCTTAGAGGGGAAAATGGAAATCAAAAGTCTTCACTGGGACCCCCGTTGGTGGAGGACAAAGAAGTGTTCTCTCACTGCTGTGAAAATGAACCTCTGCACCTCAGCAAGACGCAGCTCTGAGAGGGGAGTCTTTAATGAATCACAGAGCAAAAAAGCCCTTTCCTGGAAGGAATTATCCCCAGTGCTTCCTCTAATAACACTCCGAGGCCTCAGCCTGATGGATGTGGAGTTATGGGTTTGGAGTGGAGGCTCCAGGTTATAAGGTTGAAATTTATGCAGCATTCTCTGCCAATACTCCTCACCCTGTTCTAAAAGCAGAGCCATCAAGCTGGGTCCTACAGCTCGTCCAGTCACATGGAGGAGCTGTTTGTGACCTCCAAGAACACAGTGATGGGCTGCAGAGCAAAACTTTCTTAGAGGAAGCCTCAGAAATGGTGAGGAGCTGGATTTGTGACTTTGGACAAGTGGATGTGCTGCCCTGTGTCTTTGATTTCCAAAGCTGCAAAACAAGGATTATAGCAAAAGTGACTACTTTGTAGGATTGTTTCTGAGAATTTAATGAGTCAACATTTTTGAAAAGTAGCGAGAATGATCGACTTCTAATAATTGTAAGTGTTGGCCATTGCTTTTACTCCTGTCTTTGTGGTAGTGGTGATGGTATTTTTTTTTTTTTTTTTTTTGGTAAGGAACTGGAGGCTTAGGTAATAGTTTCCATGTGAAGAGGTGGGAATGCAGGTGACCCAGGGAAGGTTTCGTGTCTTGGTAATACGGCAGCCCACTTGCATTGATTGCTGACCACTGTAAAAGGATTTGCTATTCACTATCTCACTCATCCTCCCAGTAACCCAGGAAAGGGGCATCATTTCCAGCACCAGCACCTTCATCACCTCTGTGACCACCACCTCCACCATCCTTATGGAGGATGAAACCAAACCCACATCTGATTGGTTTCAAAGCCTGTGTTTTTCTTTCCCCCATGGTCATTCCTACTGCACTTTGCAAGTTATGTCTGTAGCCTCTTACGCTCCTTTGTTTTGTGCTGTGCCTTTGCTGGGCCCTCCAAGCTGTTACATTGATGATGTTGACCTGAAGCCTCAATTCTGCACCTCTACAGGGATAATCCTTCCATGGCTGGGAGCAGCTGTCTCTTTACCATAGGCTCTAGCTCTCAAGGCACTGGGAAACCTCTAAGCATCAAATCCTACCATCCGTCCCCTGGCTCCTTAGCTATGGCACTACCATGGGCCTCCTGCCCCATTTTCCTTCCTTACCAGTTCTGCTTCTGCGTAGACCTGTCCCGGATCTGAGCTTCATGCTGAGCTTCTAGATATCTGGTTTTTGTTTTTTGTTTTTTTGGTTTTTTTTTTTTTTGACAGGCAGAGTGGACAGTGAAAGGAGAAAAAGGTCTTCATTTTCCGTTAGTTCACCCCCCAATGGCTGCTGCGGCCAGTGCGCTGCGGCCGGTGCACCGCACTGATCTGAAGCCAGGTGCTTTTTCCTGGTCTCCCATGCAGGTGCAGGACCCAAGGACCTGGGCCATCCTCCACTGCACTCGCTGGCCACAGCAGAGAGCTGGACTGGAAGAGGAGCAACCGGGACAGAATCCGGTGCCCTGACCGGGACTAGAACCTTGGGTGCCGGCGTCGCAGGCGGAGGATTAGCCTAGTGAGCCACGGCGCCGGCCGATATCTGGGTTTTATATATTTTCCCCTGAGAATCTATTCCCCAATGTGTAGAATTATAAATATTACGGTTATCTTGAATAATAATGTGCCCTTTCCCTGTATTTCTTCAGGCTTCGAAGCCAGAGTGCAGCTGCAAATAAAACAATGGACCATTCCCCTGGCTTCCTCTCTACTTAGAATCATGTGAAGAAGAGTTCACATTTACTAACAGAGAATATATCCCTCTTTGAAATCTGGTTTGTCTCCATCAAGTCCTTGTATGGTAGATTTTTTTACTGTTTCAAGGGCTCGCTTAGTGTGCTATGCCCATGCCCTCTTGCCCATCCTGATGTTCCAAGATTTTTCCCTGTGGACATTGTTAACTTTGTCACTTATATTTTGGGAAAACAGCCAACTGCTTTGGGCAGATGCTTCTATGTTTGGCTTCTAGTCAGCTCCTCCATGCTCTGTCTTTGCCAATGCCCATCACCTCATCCTCAAATCCAAGCACTTCCTTTACTTTCTTCCATGTTCAAATGCTGATTTCACATATGAGCAGATAAAGTGCACTGATGTGAACTGAGTGTCTTTGACGACCTAGTCTCTTCATTCTCTCCGGAGACAACTTTATTCACACATTGTTCATGGAGTAATGTGCATTAGAATGGGGACTATTGGAGGACAGGGGCATGGCTGGCATTGAGGACAGTGCCAATCAAATAGAAGTGCCCTGGTTCTCCATTTTTCACTAGGCCTACCAGTCTCCAGGGGAGGCAGGACTGCCTTCATCAGCAGACCTGATGTTCTCTTCCTAACGGGGCCTGCAATTATCAAAACAATTCTGGTCCCTCCCCCCCCCTTTTTATTTCCTGACTGTTCATAAAAGACCTTCAATATTAGTAGCTCTATAGAAGGGTTCTCTCTGTGCATCCCTTCCCCCAACAAGGACAACACAATTCCTGAGAATTTTTCTCTAAATTAATTAATTAACAAATACATGAATGAACCCTAAGTGAACACATGCATACAGCAAAAGCTAAAATAGCTCTGTCAGCTTCCGGGTACCTCTGATGGCCATTCTTTGGAAAGAAGTAACAGATTGAGAGTCTCTCGAGTGAACAGATGGGAGATTTTGGGGTAACAGATGCAAGACCAGGAAGGTCAGAATTAAGAAACTCAAGGGCTCTTGGCTGCCGGTGGCACTCAGGGTGGCTGTGCAGTTGTACTCCCTTGTCAGAGATTCTGCAGAACAGCATGACACTTATCTGAGTCTCTCTCCCCTTCTCCCCTGATACTCATTTCCAATTCTCAGAAGGGACAGCTGGATACAGTCCAGGTGAGCCAAGAGCCCATATTGTACTCACCTTTTCTTCCATTACAACAGCTGGCTGATTGCTCTATGTTGACCTTGTTAATTGATGCACAAAACAACCTTTCAAAAGGTAAACTGATTCCACTGCTCCCTGAGGCAGCAGGAAACCTTAGTCTTAACAGTCTGCCTTCTGTCACTTGTTCTGTACCCTGGGTAACGTTTCTGCCCCCAGAAAATACCAGCAAGGAAACAGTTAAGCATTGTGTGGTGTATTTCACTCCAGGAGGGCAGCTCAGTGTGTGATTGAACATTCCATCATCATTTGCCATCTTCAAATTGCCCATAAGAAACCCCGACATCGAGATGTGGTGTTAGAACAAAGAGGGCTGGTTACTTTGCATTGTAGGCAGCGGGTAGGAAAATTTGAGCAAAGGCATTAGGATAAATGTGATGATTGGAGAGAGGATAGAAAGATATTTTTCATAGACTGCTCTTGTTGGTAATTTTTCTTTTTAACGTGGAAAGGCCATGTTTTGTCGGGGGGGGGGGAGCAAAGAGTCTGAAAATACTGTTTTGAATGTCAATTTCTTTCTTGAGTATCATGCTCACTCCAGCACCTTTCTGCATGTCTGTGACAATGTGAAATGCTCATAAATGTCCAAGGAATGGTCTTTTACCCACCTTCGAAGCTGGCTTTAGTTTTATTTTTAGGATTTTTAGTTGTGTCTTGGCTATCCATCTGATATGCATGAATGACCCAGTGCAATGGATTCCACAGTAGTTAGATAATTTATTTTTTAAATATATATGCAGATGTATATAGATTTGGTTATTTATTTGAGAGATCTGAGATATGGAACAGGGAGAGAGGGAGAGTCAGGGAGACAGGCAGAACTTCCATCTGCTCATTCACTTTCCAAATGTTTGTAACAGCCAGGACTGGGTTGGAGCCAGATCCAGTAGCAAGGAACTCAACCCAGGTCTCCCAAGTGGGTGGCAGGAGCCTAACTGAGCCATCACCACTGCCTCCCACAATATGCTTCAGCTAGAAGCTAGATTCAGAGCCAGCCTCAGGAATTGAACCCAGGCACTCCAGTTGTGGGATGTAGGCATCTTGACTGCTGCACCAAACACCCACTCCCTGCTATCTTCATGTGATCATAGCAAATAACCCCCCAAGTACATGTTATAATACCCAGTCAACACATGGGGAAACCAAAGCTCAAAAACTGGAATTGCTCAACTGGACCGTAGAGACAGCACATTTCAGAGCTGGGCTCTCCGAACAGAGTGATATAACCCGAAGGCTTCCTGAGACCGGGTAGAAGAGTGCTCAGAGGCGTGGTGGACTCTTCCTGCCACCGCTCACTAGCTCACTGAAGGCAGGCAATTCACAGCACCTCTCCATGCCTTCGTGCCTTTTTTCTGCAAAATTAAAGCAAGGAAAGGAACTCCCCCAACAAACAAAGTTGCCCAATTGTTACATGAGGAAATACATACATTGAACTAAGTAAAGGGAGTGGCATGGAGTAATGGCCTAATATCTGGTTTTTTTTTTTTTTTTTTTGACAGGTAGAGTTATAGACAGTGAGAGAGAGACAGACAGACAGAAAGGTCTTTCCTCTGTTGGTTCACTGCCCCCCCCCCAAATGGCTGCTGCGGCCAGCGCTATGCCGTTCCGAAGCCAGGAGCCAGGTGCTTCCTCCTGGTCCCCCATGTGTGTGCAGGGGCCTGAGTACTTGGGCCATCCTCCACTGCCTTCCCAGGCCACAGCAGAGAGCTGGACTGGAAGAGGAGCAACTGAGACCAGAACCCGGCGCCCATATGGGATGCGGGTGCCACAGGCGGAGGATTAACCAAGTGAGCCAGGGCGCCGGCTCCCAGTGTCTGGTACATTACTATTGTTCCCATCATGCCTTCAAGATGTCTGAAGCCCCAACTACTGGGAGAACCCTCTTCTCCATGGAGCTTGTGTTGAAGAATGTAACACAAGAGGTGATCAGCTGGGAGTCTATGTCAGCGTTCTCTGAGAAACATGACAAAAAGACAAAGAAAGGTGTCTAAGGAAACTTCGCTAGAACATAGAACAGGCTCACGGCTGTCTGCACTGAGCAGTGGATGAGAAGAGGAGGACCTCCAGGTTCCCGGCTGCTTTAAGCTGTAGGCTCGCTTGCCTTTGGCGAGGGGCTAAAACAGCTGGAGGAAGGAGCAACAGAGCCGCGTCTGTAGAAACCTCTTAACTGGAAAGGCATATATCCAAGAGTCATCATTTTGTGGAAATATCCGTCAGTAACTCTATCCTTAACTGAGCGTATGTCTTGTTATAAATAGAGACTAATTAGAACCTGGCATCCAGCAACAACAGAAACTTCTCTCAGAGTTATAGACCAAAGAACAAACACCAAGGCTTCAAGGAGTTTACTTCATTACACTCTCCTTTGTCCTGGAGCCTACAGACCCGCAGGTCCTATTTAATATGAACCAAAATTCACCATAAAGTTCTTAGGTACCAGTTTACAAAAGCTCCCGTGTAATTAAATTAGATTTGCTTTTGCCCTGCAAATTAAAGTCAGAACAAGGTCAGGGTGTAAATCGGGCCTGATCAGAGCAGCTTTCTAATGAAAGCAACAACTGTGTCCCTGCCTGCTTTGTGGAGTGGGGAACATGAATCAAAGTCTTTTTTTTTTTTTTTTTCGGTTTGAAACTTAAAAATGATGCTGGAATCTGAGCAGGCCAAAGGAATGGATGAGGAAGCATGGGGTAATTTTTTCAAGTCATGCGTTTCTCAAGTGAGAGTTTTAATAGGAGCCTTTGTTTGAACCATTGTTCCAGGAAGGCACTTGATTTGCATGTTTAGGGCAAATTTGCTGGACTTTGAATTTCTTTTTTTTTTTTTTTTTTTTTGAGTGGTGAAAAGCATTACAAAAGTCAGGACACTGAGAACCTCTAAGCCTCAAAGCTGAGGGTAGGAGCACATAGGCGATGGACCTCCACTGTGTGTCAAGTATGCCAAGAAGGGCTGGGCTCAAAGATGCATTTATTTAGCGCCTATTTATTTGAACTCTGCAAACTATCAGATACTGCTCCTTATACGGAGGACCCCTGCTCTTGTGAATGTCTCCTTCTTGGAGGGGGAAACTCGCTACTGAATAGCATGTAGCCTCCCTATTCCTTGAAGTCAAAGCTTGGGAGATGTTGAGATTCCCAGCAAAAACAACCAGGTAGTAACCATCTTGATGAGAGTGAAGGCTTTGGGATTCCAGAGTCATGGTTTGAGTTTTTGCTCTGCACTTAGTGAATAAGAGGATTTACAAAATTTACTTCAATTCGTTGAGTCTCAGAACCTCCATCTATGAAATAGATGGTCCATGCTCATCACCAAAGGCTGTTATGAAACACACATGAGGGGCCAGCACAGTGGCTCCCTTGGTTAATCCTTTGCCTGTGGCGCCGGCATCCCATATGGGCGCCGGGTTCTACTCCCGGTAGCTCCTCTTCCAGGCCAGCTCTCTGCTGTGGCCCAGGAGGGCAGTGGAGGATGGCCCAAGTGCTTGGGCTCCTGCACACACATGGGAGACCAGGAGGAAGCACCTGGCTCCTGGCTTCGGAACAGCACAGTGCTGGCCACAGCGGCCATTTGGGGGGTGAACCAACGGAAGGAAGACCTTTCTCTCTGTCTCTCTCTCTCTCTCATTGTCTTAACTCTGTCAAATAAAATTTTTTTTAAAAAAATGAAACACACATGAGATGTCCCGGGGAACAAGGTCACACACATAGGAGCTGTGCTTCCTACTCACACACTGAGTGTATTAGAGATGTCAGCACTGTTAACATCAGGACTTCAACCAAACAACTTCATCTTTCTGAACCTCACTCCATTCTCCCCATCTGTGAAATGGGACCAACGGGTGCAGGAAAGATTACATTTGATCTTTTCTGTAAATCACTTAGCACAGGATAAGCGTGTGGTAAACATTGTTGTAAATATTCAACAAAGTACAAAATGGCGTGAGCTAACGCCCCCACAATGAGGAGTGTTTTCCCCTTCTAGAGACTGTGCAATGCTTCGCAGGGAAGTTTTTTACGTTTACACCCTGGAAAGTTCTTCTGAAGAGCACCTCTCAGGGTGTTAATGACATGTTTTGACGAGGACATAAACAATTCACAGACCAGAAAATTGTATTTCCCTTGTGGTAAGTGGCATCCAAACATCTAATGGGAAAAGAATTGCTACATACGTTTGGAACATGTCCACTCCAAAAGTAGTAGATTGTAATAAAAAGCACCATCTGAGGTAGAAATTGACTGGCGGTTTCTTTCAGAGGATCGAAAGGGCCATTTTTTGACATATGTACCTGTTCTCAGAAAAGCAGCAGCCACTGACTCCCACTTCCATTTTCAAGAAAGCAAAAGAGGCCCCTTTAGCAGATATCATTTATGAGCTGGCGATTTTTCATTAGCGGGATCGTGTTACCTGAAACCCACCGAGCCCCTTCTCAGCAGAGCAGAGGCCAGAACAGACGCTGCTTCCCATGGCTGCCCAGCCAAGCACCTGCTGTTACCCTGGTTCTCTCCGCCTCTGTGGGAGTGACTTGAGGTCCCTGTGGTGCCTCTTGATGTGGGCACTTGTCCCCTACTATCCGTGGTTTTGTTTTCTGTGGTTTCAGTTACCTGTGGTCAAACGGTTTGAAAATAGTGTTTTTCCTGACTATTTTAAAAGAAAAAGCAGATTTGTATAACTTTGTTTAAAATATATTGCTATCATTGTCCTATTTTTATTATTCGTTATTGTTAAGCTGTCACCATACCTAATTCATAAATTAAACTTTATCGCAGGTGTACATGTAAAGAGGAAAAAAGACAGTATATATTGGGTTTGTTACTGTCCACGGCTTCAGCAGGGGACTTGGAATACATCCCCCGCAGGTGAGCGGAGACTTCAGTATCGCTCTCTTCTTCCAACTGCTGATCTCTCCTGCCTTGGGCTGATTTTGTTTGCTGTCTTTCTATCATCTATCTATCTATCCATCTATCTATCATCTGTCCATTTCTCCCTTCTTTTTCTCTTTCTCTGGGTCTTTTTGGTTGTTTCTTTTGCAGTGTTTAGTCTCCAACTCTGTGTTTCTCTTTTAATTCCTTCTGTTTTATTTACTTGAAATTCAGAGAGTCGGAGTGGAGAGAGAGAGAGAGAGAGAGAGAAACAGAGAGAGGCACAGAGAGAGAGAGGAGAAATAGAGAGGCTCCCATGAACTAGTTTACTCCCCAACGAAAGCTGGGTCTGGGCTAAGCAGAAGCCAGGACCCCAGAATTCAATGTAAATCACCCTGTGGAGGCCAGCGCCGTGGCTCACTAGGCTAATCCTCCACCTTGTGGCGCTGGCACACTGGGTTCTAGTCCCGGTCAGGGCGCCGGATTCTGTCCTGGTTGCCCCTCTTCCAGGCCAGCTCTCTGCTGTGGCCAGGGAGTGCAGTGGAGGAAGGCCCAAGTGCTTGGGTCCTGCACCCCATGGGAGACCAGGAGAAGCACCTGGCTCCTGCCATCGGATCAGTGCCGGCCGCAGCAAAGGAAGACCTTTCTCTCTGTCTCTCTCTCACTGTCCACTCTGCCTGTCCAAAAAAAATCACCCTATGGGTGGCTGGGACCCAACTCCTGTGCCAACACTGTTGCTTCCCAGGGTGCACATTAGTAGGAAGCTGAAACAGGACTCGAACCCAGGCACTCTGACATGGAGCTTGGGCATCTGAAGCAGTGTCTTATCGACTGTGCTGCCATCTCCAGTCTCTGTGCTTCTGACTCCAGTTTTATTTTTCCATTGCTGTCTCCATTCTCTGGTTCTGTCTGTCAAGTGTTGTCTTTTTCTGTTCTATTTCCTCCTGTTTTCTTTCTTCCATTCTTTTCTCTGTCTCTTTTTCTACATTTTTTTTTCTGACACCCAATCTTTTATTTAAAGATTTACTTATTTATTTGAAAGTCAGAGTTACACAGAGAGAGGAGGGGCAGAGAGAGAGAGAGACAGGTCTTCCATCCACTAATTCATTCCCCAGTTGGCCACAACGGCTGGAGCTACGCCGATCCGAAGCCAGGAGCCAGGTGCCTCCTCCTGGTCTCCCATGGGGTGCAGGGCCCAAGCACTTGGGCCATCCTCCACTGCCTTCCCAGGCCACAGTAGTGAGCTGGATTGGAAGAGGAGCAGCCAGGACTTGAACCGGTGCCCATATGGGATGCCAGCGCTGCAGGCAGTGGCCTTACCCGCTGCACCTCAGTGCCATCTTTTTTGGCTGTTTTGTTCGCCAGTTAAAACACCTCCAAGTACTGGCCCCCTAATCTTTATTTTTGTCTTTAAAATGGTCGAGCCGAGCCCGTTCTCCCCGGGTATCTGTTGTTCTGTGTCTTGCTCATTGCATCACTCCCTTGCCTTTTTCCCTCTTGCTACTTTATTTGTTTCTCCTTCTCCACCTCCTTTTCACGTTGTCCTGCTCTTCCCCTTTTGCTCACAGTGTATTTTTCTTTTTGTCTCTTCACCGGCCTCACTCTGTCTCCTGTTACTGTGTTTCCCAGTTTTGTGTCGTCTTGCTGACTCTCCCCTCCGAGACTACACATGCGCTCTCTTTCCTTTCCTACACCCTTACCTGGTGGGCCTCTCCCCAGAGAGCAGGCTGTAGATTTAATGGGCACACCACTGGGTGATGCCTAGTTATGTTGTCTTCATGAAGTCACAGACGCATAATTCATTCTAGCAGCAACAACCTTCTGGTCGAGTCAGCATTGCGTTCGGCACCCAGGCATCAGTGACATAGCTGCCCCCCAACGTCTGCCCAGAGCAGTATCCCTAAGGGACCACCAGTCTGCCCGGGACTTGGCTTCCTCTCCCAGTTACCCCTCTCCTAGCTCCAGCCAGGCCACTTTCAAGGGCTTTAGCACAGCCTAGACTTGGTCTTGGTTGAAAATATTAAAGTATCGGGGCTGGCGCCGTGGCTCATTTGGTTAATCCTCCGCCTGCGACGCCAGCATCCCACATGGGCACTGGGTTCTAGTCCCGGTCGGGGCGCCAGATTCTGTCCCAGTTGCTCCTCTTCCAGTCCAGCTCTCTGCTGTGGCCCAGGAAGGCAGTGGAGGATGGCCCAAGTTCTTGGGCCCTGCACCTGCATGGGAGACCAGGAGGAAGCACCTGGTTCCTGGCTTCGGATTGGAGCAGCTCCAGCCATAGCAGCCATTTTGGGGGTGAACCAATGGAAGGAAGACCTTTCTCTCTGTCTCTCTCTCTCACTGTCTAACTCTATTTGTCTAATAAATTTAAAAAAGTGTTTAAAAAAAGAAAATATGAAAGTATCAAAGGGAAAACAATAAAAATAAGTTTTTACTTTAAATGAGGGGAGTAGGCGAAGGTTCTATTCCAAGAAAGTGAGCTCTTGTGGGATGGTGACCCCTGGGTCTCAGGACTTGGGAGACCACTGGATTGAGGCAGGATAACCTCTGTGGGGCTCATTCCTCTTGCCCCTTTGCCTGGTGACTCTGCCTTTGTCAATCAATCTGTGTGGCATCTCCCAGGCAATGGACACTGCTGGCCAACGGTGGGACTTACCTTTGGACGAATGGAGTTGAAATCCATTCTACACCACCCCCTCTCTGAGTTATCAGCCCTGGGAAATTCTCTCAGTTAGTCCTAAGTGTCCATCTGCTCAGCAGGGATACAGAATCCTGATGGAAGCCCGCACTCACGGAGCAAACCCTACGCATCGAGAGAGCTTCTGAGTACTGCGTCTAAATTCCACCAGCGCCGCGCTCCCCCCATGCCTGCCGGCTTCCTCTGCCACTGCCCCGACAGGCTCTGCTTCCCCCTGCAGGTCTCCGCTTTCAAGCTGCCTCTCATTTCAGGAGATCGTATTAGAATAGATAGCTTCCCCCTTTAACCTCAGTCACGACAATCTGTCTATATGATTTCAGTACTTCACAAAGTTATAAATAGATATTTATCATTTGGCTACTTATTAATGGCTGTCCTGCACTCACTAGACCTTGAGCTTCAGGTGGGAAGACACTGAGTCCTTTTCACGCTCCTTCACAGGCCCCATTCCATGTGGAAACTGAGGCAAGGACAGATGAATCAATCACCTAGAGTGGGGGTGGCCCTGGCATGGGAACACACAGCATTCTGTCTCCAATATCCAAGCTTTCTCCTCACCTTCTTGCTTGATATTTATCACCCTGATCCATATCAGGAACAAATGAGATATTATATATGCCAAGGGATTTGCAGATTGTAAAGCTTTGAGAAAATGTTATTCTCTGTATATCAGGAAGATTAAGCCAGACTATTTTTCTGCATCTATGATTCTTTGAAATTGACAGAAGTGGTTTTCAATCTCAAGCAAAAGTAGACAGAGAGTACAGATTCCTGTCCCTGTGAAGGTCACAAGGGTGCAGTTAAATATGTTTAACCCAAGAGATTGGGGAGTGTGAAGACCCTGCCCAAACTCTACAGATGCTCATGAAGCCTGCTCCTCCCCAGTGAGCTCAGAGCAGCCTTGAACTCTCTAACATTGAGGAAGGATGTTCTGTGGCCAACTTGAGCTTTTTCCATGCCAGCTTCTGCAGTCAGTGACAGGGGACCTCACTGTCCCTGAGAATGCAACCCTGACACCACCATTTCCATTAATGCAGTATTAGACATTATCACAGAAAATTCCTATGGCTTCTATTTTCAAAAATGTTGTATTTATTTGATTCCAGGAGTTTAAGCCACATATCAACTGCCCTCCAGGATTTAATCTCATTCTGTCTGACATCTGATGGTCACAGATCCCTATTTTGATTCTCCTTTATAGATGGATTATGAAATTCCCCTGCCTCTACATTTCGGTTACTGAGTCTAGAGTCTTCAATGACATACACTGTCCACCTAATGAAGATTACTTCAAAGTCTCTTATTTCAAATTTTCTCAGATACAACACTAACAACTACTGTGTTTGTGATACATTATATGCAATAGTAGTATAATAGGTCTATTTATATTAGATATATTAACATAGTATTTTAGGTACAACTTAGGATTATAAATGATGCTGTTTGGTGGGTACTAAGTAATTTGCAGAGTCTCCTAAGATTTCTAAAAAACCCCAGGACATGTATCATTGTTAAGCCCATTTTATAAATAGGGAACTTGAGGTTTAATGAAATACAGTGACTCGCCTAAGGCTCCACAGATGCTAAAAACAAGACAGAACTGAAGATTTGGCTGACACTACACAGAGTCTACTACAAATGTGTTTCCAGTAAGCACAGGCTCTGCCTACCTACCTACAGCATGGAGATAGCTCTTACCCTATAGACCATGAAACAAGTGCAGATTTCATGGCACTTGTGCTGTGTTTGACTCTTGGAGTCAGATCACCATGCTCTTGACTTGCAGTTGTGTGCCTGGGTCAACCCAGGAATAACTTTCTCCTTATTTTTTAAAGATTTTGCTTATTTTAAAATCAGAGAGAAAGAGAGAAAGAAAAAGAGAAAGAGAGAGAGAGAGAAAGAGAGAGAGAGAGAAAGAGAGAGAGAGAGAGAGAGAGAGGTTTAGTTCACTCCCCTCAAATGCCGCAAGGAGCCAGAAACTCCTCAGTTCAGGTCTCTCACATGGGTGGCAGGGACCCAATTAGTCAGTCCATCACCTGTTGCCTCCCAAGGTATGCATTAGCAGGAAGCTAGGATTGGGAGCAGAGCCAAGGCTTGAAGTTAGACACTTCTGATATGGGCTTCAGGCGCTCCACCCAGCATCTTAATTGCTGAACCACGTACCTGCCACTGTCAAATCTAAATTGAGAGCGAGGCTTTGTTAGTACAACCGACAAAGGCCTGGACTTGGTGATGTTGATGGGCGTGACTTTGGACTCTTTCTTCTGCCCTTTTGTAGGTAGGTCACATTTGTGCATTTCCAACTCTGCTCTACCTAACATTTCCCGTTATTTCTCCTGACTGTTAGCCTGTGCCCATTGTTGTTTTATGTGTTCCAGTATTGAATGTCTTTATGTATACTGTCACTCTTGAACCTTGCAAAAATCGTGCATGGCAAATACTGGAAATTGAGATGCATGTGCAAGTAAGATACTCAAAGTCACACAGCTTGTGCCAAAGAGAACTGATTCAAACCTGGATGTGCTGACTCCCGAGATCGTTCCTTTTCTGAGACATTTTGTCAGGCCCCCTGAAGGAACAACTCACAAATTGCTCTTAGGGATCCCCGTGTAGATTTTTGTCTGTGATAGTGGTAAACACAACTCTGAAGACATGGATTAAAGTCTGGATCTCAACATTGTTGGAATGCGATATTTCAACAAATGCTGGCTTCCCTAGGTTCAGATTCCACTAGACATATAATCTAATAGCTATCATATATTAGAAAACACTCCAGTCTATACTTAAACAATAGTTCTATGAAGTAAGATTTGGTATTCCTATTTTATAAATCAAATCAAATCAAACCATCACTAGAGATAACTAGGTGACATTATCTGAGTGAGGACAGCTCCCTTAGTATCATTATTTCTGCTAATGAGATAATCATAGGGACAGGTTTTACAAGCGGAATAAGCAGCACAGATATTGATGTTACACAGTATACCTGTAATTGAAAGAGTGGCTATTTTGACCTTGAATTAGTCCTTCATTGTGTTCATCAGAATTTAACACGTGTGGCTTTCTTTGAGGCTTCACAATACTGAGACACAAGTTGGACTAGTGTGTTCAAGCACCGGGTGTGTGTATGCATGTAGGCATGGGTTCCAGGAAAATCACTCCGAAGGGCTTGGGATGAGTTCCAGTCCATTAAGTAATAGCCGGGCAGAAGCAATGAGGTCTGAGCCGGGAATCCTGTACCCACTCACCCAGCTCCTGCTTGAACAGGGACCAAAGCAGCAGCTCTGAAGCTCTCCAGAAACCTCTTGGTTCTCACTTATGCACAAGAAACCAATGAGCCTTCCTGGAGTGTTTTTCTAGCAGATTTCTAAACCTGGCTATTGGTTTTCTGTCACTTCTTTCAAGCCTGATTAACACCGCATAAAATTGAGGGTTTTTCAGCTGTTCTTCAAAGAGGAGGAGTCAGTTTTCTTTGCTCTCATTCTGAATTAAGCAATTGCATTACCTCCACGTGAATGGAAGCTGGGGATGCAAGGAAATGAGATCAATGCACAGTTGGAAAGAAGGCAGGAGCTGAAAAGCAATGGAGGTGGCACACTGCTTGGGCTCATTGCTGTGTCTGAGAATGAAGAGAAGAGGAGAGAGTGATTGGTTTCTCTGCCTGCCAATAGAAAGCAAAGTAGTGACACAGGCTTTGGCGGACGGAGATTTTAATAATGGTGACCTTTAATATTAACCAGGTACTTACCATGGACTGTGCTGTGTTTGACATGACTAACTCTTTGAATCTTCGCAAAAAAATAAAAAAAAAAACCCTGCCTGTCCTGTAAGACCTATAATTATCCTACTTTACACATAATGGAAACTGAGGCTCAGAGAAGTTAATGAGCTGCCTGAGGTAGCACAACTGGTGAGAGGTGGAGGCAGAATAAATCTCAGACCATCTGAAGCCAGAATCCCTCCCCTGATCAGCAAACTGCAATGTATCCAGGGTCAAAGCCAGATGAGCTTCCTAATTGGGCCTATTAGCTCAACCTATCATTCTGCGAGATAGATTGAGGAAGTCTCTGAGACTCAATAAAAGTAGCTTCCTTTGGGGCCAAGAAGTAGAGTCTCTCACTGACGAAAGTCTAAATTGAGAACTTCCCGCAGGGGTTAGTGTGGAGTGAGGAAGCAGCATCGAAAGAGGAAGGACTCAATTCGAATCTTAGCTCCATTCACTGTCTTGGGACCATGAGCCAATAACTGGATCTCTCAGAGTCCAAGTTTCCTGACCCATGAAATGAAGATGATGATTCCTATCTTGCAGCAAAGTGCCTGGCCCATTATAGGTGATTAATACCTGTTGGCTCCCTTCTCTCTTTCTTTCTCAGGGCCTTGTTCCCCAGAGGTGTTTGAATGTATCTAGGAGTCTACCCTCTTTCACTTTTTGAAAAGCTTGGCAGAAGTCATGCACTCATGCAAATACCTATGGGAAAACACGCTTGACGTTCATTGCCTTGGGTTGGAATTAGAACAGTGGTTATATCTGACTGCAGAAAAAACTTCACTGTGCCTAGCAGATAGCAAGATGTATGATTAAATATTTTAAATGTGGTCATTTTGTGACAAAATTTTCCAACACTAATTGTACAAGGTACGCAGATGGACCAAGAAAGTTACTTTTATTGTGTCTCTGAGATTCCTTCCACCTCAACATTTCTGGTCGAAAATGTTAAGAACTGCTGCATCGATGATTCTTGCCTTCTTCAAATGGCAAGAGCTCCTAGATCCCTTTGACTCTTCCATTTCTCCTGCACTCCTGTCTCCATGGTGCTCTTCTGGAGAGTACCCAGGTTTGACACACAGTCTTTATGCTACCTCCCTAGTACACTGATTTAGATGTCCTGCCTCCTGGCATCCCTCAGAACGGAAAGTAAGAAAATCTACTGGTGAAGTGAATTACAAGAAATCTTACAATTCCTATAATGTCAATGTTAGTAAATGTCTAACATGATCAAAGTGGTAGCATGAAACCAGATTAATTAAGATATGCCTATTAATTGCCTGAATTTGTCTTTTGTGGAGGCTGGCAAGGCAGGGTTGACACAATCCTGAAATAGTTGACCCATTGCCCACACCTAAGTTGTTTTTCATAATCATGCCTACATCTATAGAGGCATTTCTCAGGACTGATAGTAGATTTAAAAAAATCAAATTCCTTAGAGGTAAGATTCAGACATTTGGTTGATGTTGCTTTTCTTTTTATTAAACTCCCCAAGTGGCACTAATGTACAGCAAAGGTGGAGAACTTGTTTATATAAAAGTGGCATGAGAATAACTCAGAAGAAAAATGTCCCAAACCCTGCCATTCACCCTGTCCCCATGGCTCTACAATCAAATTCCCTGACAAAACCTACTAACCTAAGAACCTGATCTAATTTCCTTGTGGTTTCATTGTGAAATCCTGGGCATTTCAGACTGTGAGCTGGCTATCCAATGATATGTGTGCTTGTTGAAAACAATTCAACAACTTCTCTTGGCATATTAGAGCTCAAAAAGCTGAAAGATATAGACCTCACATTAAACCGAGGGGTCTTGCTCTGCTTCCTCCAATCTCCCCAAGCTGATAAATAATGGATAGTGAAGAATCGTGCTGTTACGTGCATAAAGCACTTGGCATCTGCCTCCAAGACAGCACTTTCCATCTAATCTGAGGTCCAGTTCAGCATAAAATCTGTTGGGTGGGAAGGCCAGTTCCTTTTGAAGGGCTCTTTGATGCTGCCAACTTACTCATTGGAGAAAGCAAATAATTCAACTCTAGAATCAATCTCAGAGTTGGTTTCTTTTTTAAAGATTTATTTATTTAATCCAAATTCAGAGTTACACACACACAGAAAGAGAGAGAGGTCCTCCATCTGATGGTTCACTCCCCAATTGGCTGCAACAGCCGGAGCTGTGCCAATCCAAAGCCAGGAGCTTCTTCTGGGTCTCCCATGCAGGTTCAGGGGCCCAAAGACTTGGGCCATCCTCTATTGCTTTCCCAGGCCTTAGCAGAGAACTGGGAAGGAAGTGGAGTTGCCAGGTCTTGAACCGGCACCCATATGGGATGCGGGCGTTTCAGGCCAGGGTGTTAACCCACTGCGTCACAACGCCGGCCCCGTCAGTGCTGGTTTCTAAAAGGCCAAAGGGCTAGGCTAGCATGGATGGTTCCTCTTCACTTTTGAAAGCATGACACACCTGGATCTACTTCTCTTTGTCAAGCAGAGTAAAGGTCCTTCCTTAGAGAGGCCCATCTAAAATTGAGTTGCTTAGAAATCTTCCATTGTATTCTTCTCTGCTTAACATTTACCACAGCCCTCTAATCTCATATCATATTATTTATTTAGTATGTTTGATTGTTTTTTCTCCTTTAATAGAGTTTAAATTACACAAAGGAGACACCATGTCTGTTTTGCATTGCTTGTGCCTGATATAACATCAGGCACCTAGCAGACATTCCATAAATATTGGTTGATTGGATGCTAAAGGTACAACCTGTAACACATGATTTGAATGGAGTTCCGGGCATGTTTCTGTTTTATCACACATTTATTCTTTATTCATTTGGGAAAATTTGGAGCTTTTCCATAGTAAGGAGGTAGAATACAGTTTGTAGACAACATTTCCTCTTCATTAGAAATGCAAAATGGGGGACAGTCCAACCCCTGTTGGAACATAAGAGCATGCAGCCTCAGAGAAGTCGCATTATCAGCTTTGTTGATGAAATGGAGATTCCATTCTGATCTCTCTGATCATATTCATGCTTTGGTGAGACAATATGCCAGTGTAGACAAACCCATCCCAGACAGCCTGGGATGTAGTGGGCACTCTCCATGTGGTATTGATATAGAAGTATGGAAGCATCAGATACAAAAATCTTCAGCTGTGGTGTGGACTTTTGGGTCAAGTACTTTACATCTGTGGGTCTGAGATTACTCATTTTTAAAATATATATTTTAAGTCGATAAATTATTAGGACCCTTGTAATCACAGTGTTTCACAAAGTTTGTTCTACAGAAAAATAATAACTCCAAGTGTCTAATGGATAAAAAGTTCTATTTTAAAATAAGTTGAGAAACACAGTATACCCTGTGTTTCTTGACATAGTCAAGATTCAACAACAAATACTAGTTGGCGATCCTCTATGTCGCACATTATGCCAATGAACAATGAACAGAATATCCCAATAAACTGATGAATATACATGCTTGCCCTTCTGGAGTTTACTTGGTGGTTGGGAAGAGGAGAATAAGACAATAAGCTTAAAAACAATGTGCAGGATGATGGTAAATGCTACATAGAAAAATATAGCAAGAAAGTGGTTGGAAAAGATAGGAGTGAAGAAAAAAGAGAGCATTCCTTTTTTCTTTCTTCATTTCTATGAAATCCCAGGGGCAACTCAAATGCCCAACCCTCGGAACAATTGCTGTTGAAGAAAATATGTGCATTGTGTGATTGGCCAAGCATGGTCATGTCCTCACTCTTATGACTGGGAGAAAGAATATACCTCCAGAAGTAGGAGAAAGAAAAGAAAACTTACATAGAAAATAGTAGCAATGGCTACCATAAGGCATAGAACCCTTCCCAGAAGACCAAATCTCATTTTTTCAGATAGATTAACAATTCTGAAAAATCCTTCAGCAAATAAATGTGTATAATTTAGTTTATATAAGCAGTTCTCCAATGCATTTGAAAGCATTTTTGTTTGTATTATGTCTTTTAACACTAAACTGGAACACTTTGATAAATATCTTACTATAAACTCATACAATTTCATCAATGCTCCATCAGTAGTTAATACGGTCTCATTATTAGTTAAGTCTAGAGTTTGGGCAAATCTTTAAATTTTTAAAGAGCTTTCTAGAGTTGAAGAAATCCATCTCTCCCTTTATTTCACTTTAATAAAAAGTGTGTCTTGGTACAAGTAAGTATCTTTCCTCAAATGTAATGAGAAGTTGAAAATAATTAGATTTTAAATCAGAGTGGCCTCCAAGATTTAGCAAAGGATCTGCAAAGGATAAATGCATGAATCAGAAGCTGGGAAACCTCGTTGTGATGCAGGAAGAAATCTTCCAAATCACCAGTTGCCCCAGTCAAATTAGGCGGGTTTAATGAGCAACGTTCATGATGTTTTACAGAAATGCTTGCAAAATCACAGCCCTGTAAAATGTCATGTCGTATTCCTTGTGACTTTGGAAAATGTCAGGAAGTGAGCTATACTGGTAGGGTTCTTAATGCTTCCGATAAAAGCCTCTTATGGAGAGAGAAGGAGATATTTACAATTGCTCTTGAGCTACAGGTCACAAAACATTAAACAGCTGGTTGAACGACAACAATGAAGACCCCAAACTATTCACAGCAGCTGTCCATGCTCATGGGTAGAGTCCAGAGCTGACCGATTACTAAGTCACTATGTCACCCTAGAAAGTCATGTCACCCTCTAGGGAATCTGGATTCTCTCTCAGTGGTTGCTGGGATAATAGCAATGAACTCCTGAGGTTTAGGGGAGCAGAGGTCAGAGGGTCTCCTAGCATTCTTTTCCTTCAAAGAACTGATGGTTTTTTTTTTATTTTAAATTCAATGCACAGATATTGAAATATGAAAAGTATGAAGAAAATAACAATCATAGTTCTTCAGCCTATGTAATCACTCCTGAACTTTCAGTGAAATATGAAATGCTTTTTTAATGCTTCTGAGTATATTAATATAAAAATAAGTGTATAATCAGATGTTGCACCCACATTTCATAGATGCTACACCTACATTCCCATTTTCCCCCACTATCAATAGAACTGGTGAGAAAACTGCACATAGGTTATTGAAGAAGGCAACTGGTAGTATTCATATATTAGCAGTCTGAAAGAACATCTAGGGGCCAGTGCTGTGGTGTAGCGGGTAGAAGTCGCTGCCGGCAGTGCTGGCATCCCATATGGGCACTGGTTCAAGTCCCAGCTGCTCCACTTCTGATCTAACTCTCTGCTATGGCCTGGGAAAGCAGTAGAAGATGGCCCAAGTCCTTGGGCCCCTGCACCCACGTGGGAGACCTGGAAGAAGCTCCTGGCTCCTGGCTTCAGATCGGCGCAGGTCCGGCCATTGGGGCCATCTGGGGAGTGAACCAGCGAATGGAAGACTTTCTCTCTCTCTCTCTGCCTCTGCTTCTCTGTAACCCTGCCTTTTGGATAGACAGATAGATAAATAAATAAATAAATAAAAACTTCAAATAGCAAATCAAAGTCTAACTAAAGGGGAGGCAGAAGAAATCAGCTTTCCAACAGTGGTATTTTACCTCTTTATTTGATTTTCCAGTTTTTCTAAGGTTTGGTAAACACTGATAGATAACGAAGATTTTGTGATGTTTATCAGAATGTAATCAATCATTCCTCTTGGTGTATGTATGTATGTGCACACAAGTATTCTAAATCTTACTGCTCCTTGATACACTTTTAATAAGACCTTCAATAAAGCTGTAATTTAGTTCCTTTGTTTAGTACCCAAGTGTATTAACTGGGTTAACACTACCAGTGACATACACCTGCTTCAAAGAACAAGCCAAGCCAACTTGACATTCCTAAATAAGCGCACAAAGGAACTTCCCAGGAATGGTTCCCTATGATAAATCTTCTGCATGATAAATCATTACACTAGGTTTTCAAGCAGGTGAGACCTTGTTCAATTAGCTGTTTGGTCTCCTGGCATATCCCATATCTTACCGTGAGACCAATTGCCTTTTCAGTCTCTGAATTTTTCAATCAATGCCACACAGCTGCTCAAGCAATACTGCAACATTCACTTGGTGGTTTCAAAGATCGTCAACGTGAAAAATGACAACAGATTTGGACAAACTGTGTCAGGATCACTAACCCCACCGTCCAGTTTCCAGTTTAGCCAGAGAACAATCATTGATCTTGAGGAAAAATTCTAGGATGTTTGTCTTTTCAGCAAGTACACTTTGTTTCCTCCAGTAGGGGTAATTTTTGATGGGTGAATGAACATTTTTTGGGCACTAAAATCTAATTTTATTACCTGTTTTGGAGTAATATAAGCTCAGTTTCTCTGTACTGAAGAGGGACGCATCAGAGAGGTGACCTGGACAACTTCTTATTGATCCTGACCTCTTGAATGCAAAAGAGCGGGGAGGGAGAATTGACCTATGGAACCCCGGCTGGGTGCTCTTAGAAGTCAGGGGGTCAGTTTTTAAGCTCTGCCAGATACTCATTGCCAAGGCCAAGGGTACTCCATCAAATCTACCCATTTCAATTAAAGGCTGGAGAGTTGGGAAGTAAAATAATCAGTTTTGCAGGCTAAACTCACTCATCCTGTCAGTGCTTCATCTTTTCTTCGGATATACTTGTGCAAGATATGTTTAATATCACTCTCGTGGCATTTTTCACTGATGACATTTCTGGCCAGAGATTGATCAAAGCTACTTTGTAAAAGTTATCAGGCTAAAAGAAAGCAGCACAAGCTTTGAGACTACCTGGCACATCACATAGAGTACACAGTAAAGGCATTGCCTCGATAGTAGGGTAAAATTAGCCACAATATATAGCCTACTCTGCATCTTCCAAGCAAGTCTGAGAACCCTGGAAAGATGAAATTGATTTCAATTCGATTATCTGCATCTCAGAACAAAGCTTACGCCCTTTTAATAGAAAAATACCCATTCTAGAAGTAAAACTCATCAAAAAATGTCATTCTGCCAATCACAATTACTAGACATGAAAAGAATCAGAAAAAGGCCACCTATAACCAAGAGCAAAATTAATGAATAGAAATAATCCTGGAAATTACACAGATGGCACAGTTTTTTTTTTTAAAAGTTAAGTGGGTATAATAAATATGTTTAAGAATTTAGAGGAAGTATGAACATATTAAAGGAAGAAGCAGAAGGTATAAAAATTAAAACCCAAATCAAATACCTACTGGTAATATATAGTGTTTGAGATTCAAAATACATCAAATGGGATTAACAGCAGATGCAATACTAAAGAATAGATTAGTGAAATTGGAGACAGCAATAGATATTATCCAAAATGAAAGGGAAAGAGAAAAATTATGGAAACTACAACAACAGGACGGGTGCAAGAAAAGTTAAGTAGTTAAGTAGTGTAATGCACACATAATTGGTGTCACTGAAAAGTAAGAAAGATTGTATTCAGAGAAATAATAGCTAAAACACTTTTAAAATTTGATCATTATTGAAATACACTTAAGCTCAGCAAACCACAAAAGAAAGAATCATGAACAGCATGCCAAGGCACATTATAATCAAATTGCTTAAGGATAAGAGATAACATCTTAAAACATCCGTAGAGGGAAGAAGAACGCTGTATATCCAGAGGAACAAAGACAAGAATGACCTCCGAAACAGTGCAAGCTGGAAGATGGTGTGCAACATGGTTAACCTTGTTTTTTGTTTTTTTGTTTTGTTTTGTTTTTTGTTTTTTTTCGACAGGCAGAGTGGACAGTGAGAGAAAGACAGAGAGAAAGGTCTTCCTTTTGCCGTTGATTCACCCTCCAATGGCCGCCGCGGCTGGCACATCACGCTGATCTGAAGCCAGGAGCCAGGTGCTTCTCCTGGTCTCCCATGCGGGTGCAGGGCCCAAGCACTTGGGCCATCCTCCACTGCACTCTCTGGCCACAGCAGAGAGCTGGCCTGGAAGAGGGGCAACCGGGACAGAATCCGGCGCCCCGACCAGGACTAGATCCCAGGGTGCTGGCACTGCAGGCGGAGGATTAGCTATTGAGCCACGGAGCTGGCTAACATGGTTAACCTTGTTATTTGCAGGTGGTGAAGAGGGAACAGTCATCCAAGCTTGCTACACCTGATGAATGTATCCTCCAAAAGTACAGGCAAAACAGAGACCTGATAGATGAAATCTGAAAGTAGTTCATCAACAGTGAGGATCTGCACCATACAAAATGTTAAAGGAATTCCTTGAAACAGAAGCATGGAAATTGGCATCTACCCAAGGAATAAAAGAGCCCAAGAAACAGTAAAATATATGAGTAAATAATAAAAAATGTTTCCTCATATTTTGAAAAACTTCTTTAAAACACTTGATTTAAAAGCAAAAATAAAACAAATTATTATGTGCTTGAAAAATACATAAAAATATAATATATGATAATAACTCAAATGTAAGAAAAGGAAAATGGAAAAAGAGTTTTGTAAGACAAAACCGTATCTAGTATGCATACTAATGAAACTGCTGAAAGCAAAATAAAAAGTGATATTGTCAATAAACAAAGGAGATCATTTGAGTCTTCAAAAAAATACTCAGTATGGGGTCAGCATGTGTCAGAACAGATTAAGCCACCACTTAGGATGTCCACATCCCATGTCAGAGTGCAGGTTTGAGTCCTAGCTATCTCACTTCCAGTGTGGCTCCTGAAAATCAACCTGGGAAGCATGGATGCTTGGTCAAGTGCCTGAGTACCTACCACCCACATGGGAGATCCTGGTGGAGTTCCTGGCTCCTGGTTCCTGACTTCAGCCTGGCACAGCCATGGCTGTTATTTCTCTCTATATATTTCTCTCTCTGTTATTCAAATAAAGAAATAAATCTTTTAAAAATAATTGAAAACATTATAGTTTGTGTGGTATTAATACATGTACTCTCTCTCTCTCTCTTTTAAGATTTATTTTATTTATTTGAAAGAGAGTTACAGAGAGGTAGAAACAGAGAGAAAGAGGTCTTCCATCCGCTGGCTCACTCCCTAGATGGCCCCAACGGCCAAAGCTGCACCTATCTGAAGCCAGAAGCCAGGAACTTCTTCCAGGTCTCCCACACAGCTGCAGGGGCCCAAGGACTTGGACCATCTTCTACTGCTTTCCCAGGCCACAGCAGAGAGCTGGATTGGAAGAGGAGCAGCCGGGACTAGAACCAGCACCCATATGGGATGCCGGTGCTTCAGGAAAGGGCTTTAACTCTCCACACCACAGCACGACCCCAGTACATGTACTCTCTTACTATTCCTAGTCCAGGATATCTGGCAAATTTCTACGTATCTTTCAAGGATCAACTCAAATAATGCCTTCTCAGGAAGCCTCCCACAATGGTCACAGTCATGCATGCTTTCAGGAAATAATTATGTCAAGGTCTTATTGTTTCTATGGCCAACTCATCACTAAACTTTAAGAACAAAAATAAGGTGTTTTCAGCTATCTTCAGTTCACGAGATTTTCAAAAACTTCATGGAAGACTTGTGTTATGAAAAGTTAATCATGGATGTCAAATGTTATGCACTAAAATAAACTTACTTTTTAATTCCAATTTTCAAAGTTTTTTTTTTAATGTACCCTCATATAAACCTAACCCATAGTAGATCCTCAGTAAATACTTATTGAATGAATGAAAAGCCTATTGTGAATGTTTTTGCCAATTCTAATTTCTCTTTGGGTTTTGCCACCCTAGGCATATTTACCTTGGTGGCATCTGGAGATAATGACTCTAAAATAATCCATTGGGATTGTAATAACCCAGGTTAAATAATACTTACCTTCGTACACCTAAGATCATGAAGTACAAATATTTTAACAGTAAAATCATAAGACTGGCTCCAAGGAGAGTGCAGAGTATTACCTTGCTTCAAGAAAAAATCCAGGATGTCTTTTTACTATTTCTACTATTAACATGATTTATGAAATTCTTTTCAGTTAAAATTCTGTAAGCTTCCACTCAAATGAACCCTGTTCACAGAGTTTTGACTGTCGCTCCAAACAGAGATAACTTTTACCTGTTCTGAACTTCCCGGGTACTTTGCATATCAATTTGGACATTAGGTATAGTGTTTTTCTATATACATGAATTCTTTGTGCTTCTTATCTCTCTTCCTAGACTATAAACTCCTTTAATTTTACTCATATGCTCAACCCTCCCTGGTGCATGTGGTTAAATTTAGTGTAAATTCAATTAATATCTAAAAGAATGAAAAATTCAGAATATAATATGCACAATTTTGATAACATTTGTTTCAACTGTATGGGATGGTGTGGAGCTACTAAACTAAGATATACAGGGAGAAGCTAAGCTATACAGGGAGAAACTGAGGCTTAGAAAGATAAGAGCAATGAAATGTCTTTGCAAAATGTTTTCTAATAAATCATATTTTATCTCTATTATGAAATTCTACAAGGACATTTTTACTTGAAAGTTTTGAGTAAGAGACCAAAATTCTGTTTTATTTTAGATTGTTTTCTCCTTAAAATGTGGCTTTAAAAATCCTATTAGAAACCCACAAACTTTTTCAACCTACATATTCATTCACTCATTCATTCCTTTACAAGAATTCATTGCAGGCTGTCCAGGTGCAAAGCATGGTGCTATCAAAGATGTAAAGATGAATAAAATCACAGTTCATGATCTAAATGGGTTCCCAGTGATGGAAAGGACGGATATCAACAACACATTTTGAGGTGCATAATAATTTAAAACTAGAAGCATGAGCAGACAAGGGCACCTACCCCCAAAAATTGAGGGAACAAAAGAGCAAAACACGCTACCTGAAATAAAACAGGCAACAAGAAAAGGCTGAGACCAAAATACGGGTAGGCACAGCGCACAGCAGAGAATACAAGAGTATAATAGAACACGAGGAGATGCATTTGTAAATGTAGGTAAGGGACAAACGATGGAGAATATTCTGTGCGTAGTAACAAAATCTAAGTTTGAAGAAGGTAGAGAACAGTAATGTATGCTAAGTGAACGACATGTACATTTGCATTAAAGAAAATTAGGGAGTTGTCCGGAGGATTGAAGTCAGTAAGATTCTGAAGAGAAAGCCAAGTTACTTACACTGGAGTCCATTTTCCTTATGTGCAGAATGAGAGCAAAGGCCTTTAAAGTTCCCAATACTAATAATCTATGATCTCCTTTTTTTTTATTTTTTTTATTTTTTGATGCCTCAGATGCTGTCTGAGGGGATCTTAGATACGGTTCTTTCCATTTCAGGGCCTCTAAATTTCATCATCTCTAAAATGAGGAATTTGGGCAAGGTAATCTCTGGGGCCTCCTTTCACACAAATTTCCATGGCCATAACACCATTTTCTTTCTCTCAGGTAATAACCAAGGTGTCAGAGTGTGTGAAACAATGTTCATAATTTCACAATTAAAAAAATACAGGGATATTGCACTCAGATGTCTGCTCATTTCCAGCAATTAGAAAGTAATGGCACTGTAAGTTTTCAAAAGCCTCCCCCTACTTCATGGCTCAGCAAAAATTATTAATTAAAGCTAAAAATAACTATGTGACCCTCTTTGAGCTCTCCTTCCCTTCCTCCCTGGTATGATATCCCCAGTGAGCCCCTCCCCATTTCAGCAAGTGAGGAAAATATGCAATGATTCTTTCTGTATTGATTCTTTATTGAAATCATGAGTCCTGTTTGGACAGCAGACTCTGCGGGTGGCTGTGGGCTCCTACAGCCCACTGGTAATTAAGGGATTTCGAAATCAGAATTGCTTATTCCTATCCTAGAGCTCCTGGAAGACCACTGCAGCTGGTCCAAGGCTGTGGTTATCATATTTTTCTAAATGCAAATGGCACTCACGTCATTTGTCACTGGGACAGAATAAGTAAGGCAAGATTTCCAAAAGTCTGGGCTCTGGAGTTAGGTTTCCTAGGTTTGAATTCAGTTCCAACTCTTACAGGGAGTAGGAACTTGACACAGTTTACAGATAGAGGTAAAACTCCGCCCATTACTCTGAAAAAAAAAATCATAATAATGATAGTGTCTTCATCATTTGTTGAATAGAAAATAAGAGAGACAGCATTTGATGTAATGGTTAAGAAGCTGCCTAGACACCAACATCTGATATTGGAATGGCTGGGCTTGAGTCCCTGTTCCAGTTCCCAATTCCATCTTCTTGCTAATGAAGACTCGGGGAGGTAACAGGTGATAGCTAACGGAGCAGGGTCACAGCGCCTGATGTGGGAGACCTGGATGAGTTCCTTATTCCTGATTTTGGCCCTATCCCAGGTCTGACTCTTGCAAATGTTTGGGGAGAGAACCAGCCCCAGGGAGTGCAGTCTCCTCTCTCTCTCTCTCTCTCTCTCTCTCTAATAAATAAAAAAAAATATTTTTAACTTCTAAAAAGAAAACAAGATATTTACTTCCCTATTTATTATTGTAGCCCACTCCCTTCTGTAATTTGAGTCTCTTACATTCTTCAACATTTTTAATATGGAATTTATCACATTCTAACATATTATATAACGTACTTATTTATTATATGTATTTTATTTTTTGACCCCCACACACAATATGAGATCCACAAGAGTGCACTACCACTACTTTATCCACCAGGTTATCCCAAAAGCCAAAAATATCTGGCACATATTAGGTACTCAATATCCATTGAATAAATAAATTAATAATGAATTTGAAATTGACTATGAGGATCCAGCAAGTGTTATATTTCTGTCATTGATATCAGTATCATCATCATCATCATTAAATTATATGTAATTTTATGTTTCTTGTATAGTCAAGACCTGCTTTATTGCTTCTTGTTTTATTTTTTCTCTGTTGACAGCATTGAACATTGTATTTGTAAGAAAGAATGAAGCCAGAGGTTGGCTTAGTTTCTACAGGACACAGCCTTGTTCTTTGCCTGCTGTACCAAGCATTCTGCTTCATGCTGGAAAATTTAAAAAAAAAACTAAGTCCCAGCTTCGATGCTCACACACACGATATTGATCACTATCTTTCCATTAATGAACTGTATCTGAAACATTTAATGAATTTATTCCTTATCTAATTAGATCACCTGCAATCCTCACATACACAGATGGGTAGTCCTTTGCTTTATTGCTTTCCCACACCCAACTCAAGAACTTCAAGGGGACCTTGAACAATGTCCATGAGCATAGATGACGTCATAGCTTGCAAAACAGCAACAAACAAGGGCTTTGAGGATGTCTTGGGAAACTTGGTAAATAGAGAAGAACCTGGACAAGAAATCTGGCTCAGGTGCTCCTAAGAGGACCTACAGAGATGCATTTTAATAAACATCTCAGGTGATTCTGCCTCAGGTAGTGTGCAGGTTACATATGGAGAAACACTGAGTTGGAGTGTGTAGTTCACCCGAGAAACCTTGTAAGATGGTGGGAAGACTCTTAGAACATGGATCCTGTGTATAGCACTAGGAATTGTGATCAGTATTTGCCACGGGTCAGCAAGATTGAAACCTGAGTCATTGCTTGTTCAAAAATCCCAACTTCTGATGAAGCCAATGGATTGCATAGAACCCTGACAAGTTCATTGGCCTGCAGCTGCTTGATGCTTCCTGAGAAGCATTGAAACATGGACTAGGAGAAACCCAGACCCCATCTGGTCAGTGGAATGTTTTCTGTTGTGTGACTCCTCCTTTTTTATGTCTATCTGTTTGAAGAGCTGTGGATGGAAATTGACCTTCCTTGGATGCTGATAAAAACAAGATACAGACTCTCCTACAAAAAACACTGATGTGAAAACAATGTATATGGATATAAATATCCGTTTAAAAATTGTTATTTATTGCTTTGCTTTTGAGAGGCAGAGAGAGACTAGAAAGAGGAGGGGGAACTCCCATCCATTAGTTCATTCTCCCAGAGCCCCCAGAAGCCAGGGCTAGGCCAGGCCAAAGCTGGGTATAGAGAACTCAGTCCAAGTCTCCTAGAGATGGCAGTGGCCCAGGGACTTGAGCCATCACCTGCTGGCTCCCAGGATATGTATTAACAATAGGCTGGATTGGAAACAGAGTAACCAGAGTAGCAGGGACTCGAACTCAACTTCTGTCTTAATCACTAAGTCAAATACATATTTTCTGAAAGCTCTGGCCAGGAAAGCCTCAACACACTGGGGAAACGGAGGCTAGAGAGATATAAACACATTACCTATGTTTAGCAGATGACCTTAAAGATTTTTCTCCTAATTATTCCCTTGTTTTTTCTTCCTCGTGCAATCAGAAAGGAGAATATGTTAAAATATTATATTTATAATTTAGAATATTAGTTGCAAGCTAGTAAATGACCAACAGCTTCTATCCTTTCAAATGTAAAAAAGATTTAAATCTCAACATGGACTCAGAATTTTCCTAAAAGTCATGACTGAGAAGAAGGTCAAATGGCCCCACAAAATCTATCTGCTGGAGTCTATTTGTCCAACGGAAAAGGAGCAATGCTTTCATTTCAACCAGCAAAAGACTACCATCACCAGATTTTATTTTTAATTATCATAATTAATGATATAATTTCTAAAATGCACAGATTTAAATATCAAGTACTTCATAAAATATGCATGGGAAGTGGTAAAATATTTAAATTCTCAGGGTGGCCTGCATACAAAAATACTCATACCCATCCATTTATTTGTTTGTTAAATATTTATTGACTCCCTGCTATGTGTCAGTGGTATTCTAATCTCTAGGGATGCAATCTTGACATGGAAAAATAAAGCTCACTTTCCAGGGAACTTCCTTCTAGTGGAGGGCATGGAGAATGAACCCAATGAGGAGCGTAGTGCCAGGTGAGGGTGAGGGCTAAGAAAACAAAGCAAGGAGAGGGAACGGGAGCATGACCGTGGCTGCTTTATAGAGCAGGTGGAGGCACTGGCCGTGCATTGACTTGACTACAAGGAGGCAAGAATGGACTTGACTCTTGAGAATGGCAATATTGCAGCAATAGATGGTGCACATTATTGCACCCTGTGAGATAACAATGGGTTGAAATAAAGTGGTAGGAAACACAGACACAAATGGGATCTATTTCTGGGAGGCTGAGCTCATAGGGGTTTGATGATAGATTGAAAGAGAAGGGTGGAAGAATGGCTCAAAAATGACTCCTATGGTAGAACAATAAAACTCAGATAATTAACATATTGATCCCCTCACATTCTTATTATTTTTGTGATGAGAACATTGGAATTCTACTCTTAACAATGTTCAAGTGTACTCTATTATTATTAATTGTAGGCAACGTTGCTGTACAATAGATCTCCAAAGCTTATTCCTCTTGTTTGAGACTTTGAACCCTTTCGCCAGCATCTTCTGTCCCCTTGCAACCATCATCTGTTCTCTGCTTCTATGCATTTGGTTTTTTATATGTCACATATACTTGACACTGTAATAGTTGTCTTACAGACTGAATAGTTCAGCTGCAGAAGATTCGAGAATTGCGCTTTGGAGGGATTCACTTTGATGATTTGACTCTCATGTCAGTTATATGTATGTGCACACACACACGCATTCAGTGTCTTTCTGGGAAATCCATTCCCCAATTCCTCTAATACCTAATAATTGCTTGTGTGACTACTCTTGCCCTAGTCTGTATGCTGCTAACTCCATATTTGAGTCTAAAGATGTTGGGGCTGGCACTGTGGTGTAGGGGGTAAAGCCACCGCCTGCAGTGCTAGCATCCCATAAAGGTGCTGGTTCGAGTCCTGGCTACTGCACTTCCAATCCAGCTCTCTGCGATGGCCTGGGAAAGCAGTGAAGGATGGCCTGAGTCCTTGGGCCCCTGCACCCATGTGAGAGACCCAGAAGAAGCTCCTGGCTCCTGGCTTCAGATTGTCGCAGCTCAAGCTGTTGCAGCCAGTTGGGGAGTGAGTCAGCAGATGAAAGACCTCTCTCTCTCTCTCTCTCTCTCTCTCTGCCTCTTCTCTCTCTTTGTGACTCTGACTTTCAGATAGATAAATAAATAAATAAATAAACAAACAAACAAACATATTTTTAAGAAAAAAGATGTTACAAACTCAAGAATCTCAATATTCCTATTTTATTTTTTTAGAAAAGAGGAATAAGTGAGGAGAATGAGTCTTGCAATCATCATATGAGATAAGAAAAAGACAAAAGGAACCCGGAAAGCAGTGCCCTCTGGGCAGAGAAGGATGCACAGTTTGTTAACAGAGAGCACTGAAGTTGGCGTTGTGGTGTAGTAGGTAAAGCCGCTTCCTGCAGCATTGGCATCCCACATGGGCAACAATTCAAGTCCTGGCTGCTCCACCTCTGATCCAGCGCCCTGCAAATGCACCCTGGAAAGCAGCAGAAGATGGCCCAAGTCCTTTGGCCCCTGTACCCGTATGGAAGACCTGGAAGAAGCTCCTGGCTTCTGGCTTTGGTCTGGCCCTACTCTGGTCATTGCAGCTATTTGGGGAGTGAACCAGCAGATGGAAGATCTCTCTCTCTCTCCTTCTCTCTCTCTTTGTCCGTTTCTATCTCTGTCTCTATAACTCTGCCTTTAAAATGAATAAATTGAATATTTATTTAAGAAAAAAGAGAGCATGACCCTTTCGTACGGAAGCAAACAGAAGGACTCTGGACCAGAAGCACGGAACTTGGAATCTCAATTTCCTCTCTCCAAAGCCAAATACGTTATTAGCATACTGTGTGATCTTGGGGACATCTAGACATAATCCTATGTCGTCTCAACCCCCCATCTTCGCAGGTGGAGTCCTAGTGTTGACCATAGAGTGATGTCAAGCTTATGTGATGATAGTGTTTAGCTAACATTCAAAGAAACAGTGAGTCTTGGATTTTCCCCTGTGACATATCCAACAGAGACAGCTCCAGGTGTTCATATAAAGTTCCAATGCTTCATTTCTTAAAAGCTCTGTGAAACTCTCCACGGTCTTTCAGAATCAGTGCACGCTTACAACCTCAGGACGGCTTCACTCTCCTGTCTTTCACTCCCTACCCCGTTCTACAAACTACCACGTGCCATCATGGAAGGTCTCTTGCCCTAACCTAATCTAACCTAACCTAACCTAACCTAACAGATGGGCCAAATGCGATTCAGGATCATGTTGTCTTTCCTCAAGACAAGGAGGGATGTTTCTATCTGTAGAGGTCACATTCTTCAGCCCGACCTCAATGTGGTAATTGTTCAAGTGATCAATCATCTTCCAGCATTTTCTATGTCACATCCACTGCTGTGGATAATTCTCACTTATCTCCTACAACGTAAACAGGTTTATCCAGGGAGACATTTGGTGAAACTGGTGAAAGTAGCCCTGGTCCCTCACCTTTGTGAAGCAACATTATACAAAAGCTTGTCTGGAAAAGTACTTGGTTTTTCCCGTTGATATTCAGGATCTGGTGTAATTGTTTCTTTGTTTCCATTTCCTAATTAGTGAAAAGGAACAATGATCACGGGATTTTCTTTGTTGTAGAATAGGTTGCCTTTACCTTTCCCCCAACCAACAAATGAAACAGTTTTTTGGTCCACTGATGCCGCCCTAGGGCAAGCCTGCGCAACAAAGGGGACTCAGCATTGTGCTTGCGGGGAAGTGATCAGGAGCACTGAGTTCTTCCAAAAGCAGTGCAGTGCTAGCAGATCAGGCTGGTGTTGTCCTTCACAAAGTTCTGGGAATTGCATCAGCCTAAGCAGGTAAGATCACGGAGGCCCGAGGTCGCCACAGCATGAATGACTATGTCTTCCCTACACTGCAGGAACGCCTCAACTTCTTGGCACAAAATTGAGGTTGCTCAGTGTTGGAAAAGAACCCAAATCAGAGAGATGTTATGCAGATCTTGCAGTAGCCCAAAAACTTTTGGACTGGACTTTAGAAAAATGCACCCCTTTACGGGATGGTTAGGGTGCTCCCTGGACTGCTTCCTTCCTGTCAGTTGGCATCCATGAAGCTGATAGACATGCCTGAGGGTCCATGAGCCAATTAAACAATTAAAAAATGTGTTCAATATTGTTGTTAATGTTGTTAACTGATTTCCAGAAATGCCATGGGAATTTTCTTAAATATCCACAAGACCAATAAATCATTATATAACCCTAAGTAGCATACCTGATATACAACAGACCTTTTCCTAAGATAAGTCAAAATCTCAACTTAAATGAGAATCACCCCACCACCTAATGACACTGGAGCATAGGCTACTATGGGGAACTAGAGCAATGCATTAACCAGGTTGCTAGGCCTTGTCACCTGTTTGATGAATGAAACACTCATGAGAAAATTGTCATTAACACTCCAGGACAAATGACATCAATTATTTCTGTCCCACAGAGGAAATATTCAAATATCACAATTTCCAGCTAAAAATGTTTGAATTTGGTAAAATGACAATAAAAGTGAAATACAATATGATACTTTGGTGGAGTAGCAGCAAGCAAGAATGTTGAGTTAATTCTGCCACTGTTGGACACATAGAAATCCAACAGAATCAAATTAACTTTATTGTAAATCAAGATTAGTAAAGGCTTTCAGCAGGTAGGGGTTGACTCAGTTAAAGGGGATTTTCTTGGGGTGATTAATTGAGGAATAAATGTGGTGCTGATAAGAAAATGCAGGGTCTTTATTCTATGAATCAGCTCATCTCTTCCCCCAGGACTCATGCTGCATCTGAGTTGCTGTTAGAAACCAGAAAATAGATAGGAAAACTCTATGTAAATGAAATCTTGGGGCCGTTGTGGCGTGGCAGGTAAAGCCACCAGCTTTGACGCCAGCATCCCAAATGAACGTTGATTCGTGTTCCAGCTGTTTCAATTTTGATCCAGTGTGCTGCTAATGGCATGGAAAAAGCAGTGGAAGATGGCCCAAGGGTTTGGACCCCTGCTACCCATGTGGGAGACCCAGATGATGCCCTTGGATCCTACCTTTGGCTAGGCCTAGCCCTAAAAGTTGCAACCAGCTGGGGAGTGAACCAGCAGATGGAAGATCTCTCTCTCTCTCTCCCTTTCCCCTGTAATTCTGTTTGGCAAATATAAAAGTAAATGAAAGCTCCATGAAAATCTGAAGTCACTCTAATAGTGTCTGTAGTAGCAGAAACAGCAGCAATCATAAATAGTACAAGGGAACTTCAAGTGTTTATGGGCAATGCATACTAAGAAAAAGCTGTGGGGGCCGACACCATGGCTACTTGGTTAATCCTCCACCTGTGGTGTCGGCATCCCATATGGGCACCAGGTTCCAGTCCCAGCTGCCCCTCTTCCAGTCCAGCTCTCTGCTGTGACCCAGGAGGGCAGTGGAGGATGGCCCAAGTGCTTGGGCCCTGCACCCCACGGGAGACCAGGAGAAGTACCTGGCTTCAGATTGGCACAGCTCCGGCCGTAGCGGCCATTTGGGGAGTGAACCAGCGGAGGGAAGACCTTTCTCTCTCTCTCTCTCTCTCTCTCTCTCTCTCTCTCTCTCACTGTCTAACTCTACCTGTCAAATAAAAAAAAAAAAGAAAAAAGAAAAAGCTATCATTGAATTTCAGAACTTTTTGCACACAAGTAAGCTTATCTTTTAATTCCATTTTCCACAAACTTTTTGAGGTACTCCTGCCGTAGTAGCAGCAGTGACAGCAGGAAGTACTACTAATAATGGCAACATCAGTGATAACTTTAGTAGTAACAGGCATAGGGACTGTGCTAACTGTGGAAGCGGCAGCTTGTATTTAGCACCATGACATGACTGTGAAGACAAAGGGGCCCTTTAGGGACGTTCCAGTTTCACCCTCCCAGCTAGACAGGAGACCAAAGGTAGGCTAGAGCAACGAATATAGACAGATAGATAGATAGATAGATAGAGATAAAGATACAGTGCTGCAATAAGTAAGCTGGTGACCTAGGAGTAGAATTAAATTTTGAAAATCTCAGTCTTGTAAAATGAAATATGTATCTATAAATCTACGATTTTTAAAGCTCTTCAAGAGATAGAACGTCTACAGTCCATACTAGATTTGTAGCACATTGAGGCATATTATTATAGTTATGTCCTCACACTGATTAAGAATAGCTCCAGCAGAAAACCCAACTGTACCCTTTGCCTGAAATGTATCTTTAATATAAGCACATGCACTTACTAAAAAGGGGGTTATTAAAGTGGGCCTAATTAAGAGTTCTTGAATCTTTACATTAATATTTACCTGTATCTCAGGTAATTAATATCTACCTGTACCTTTGGACACAGAAGAGACCAAATGTCTTGGAGCTGTTTTAAATGTTAAGGGCTTACTTTTCTGCATTGCAGCTATGGCACATGTGGAAACTTTAAACACACAAATAAAATGCGTACCTGGAAAAAATTGTACTTTTTTGATATTTCGTAGAAGCCCATAGAACAATGTGTTGTGGAGTATTTAAATAAAGATACTTGAGAGATTGCTGTAGGAATAGTTATTTCAATGTCACGATAAAACTCATGTGCCCACAACACACATCCAATGGGAGATTTTCCAGCTTGGACTCAATCTGAAAATTAATTCTTTATGTCAAAATCTTGGAGCTATCACAGGAAAAGCCAGAGAATCTAGAGTTCTCACATGCGAATGATAAGTTCAAAACTCCCAGAAGAGAGAGCGGCTTCCCCTAAGACAGCTGGGTGGTAGGAGTGCTCTGCAGAGCCAACTGGAGGGAGGAAGACTCTTAGCGGCTCTGGCTGCAGGCTGCCCGTGGACTGGGCTCGCCCTTGCCGCCTGGACCAGAAGGGCCTCTTGGGATGCTTCCCCAAGCTTTTCCTGACAGTTTTCCTGTTTTTATGCTCTAACACTGGGTCCGGTCATATTTTTTCGGTCCCTGCTTTTTAGGATACGGCTGTGCATGTGCAGAGGGACCCTGGAGCAGAGACGTCTACGTCACACAACCTAGGCCTGTGAACAAGAAGGAAAACCTCACTAGCAGAATCTAAGAAGCCACAGCAACACTGTATCTAATTACACCAGAGACCATTGAGAAGCTAGAGGCCCCTCCAACATGGAAATCTGGAATTAAAAGCCGGGCGTACCAGGCTGGCCTTATTCCAAATCTCTCCAGCTAAGATGTGCCTCACAAGGCAGTTACCTATAGCAGCCTTCTCCCACCTAATCCATGGAGTTTCCCCACCCCCTTTCAGGGCAGCAGATTGAAGACCTCTTTCTCTTATTTCCTTACACACGAGATGCAGTAATAAAAAGCCTTTCTCTCCTCAAAAGACCACCTTCTGCCGCAGGCATTGTGGTGCAGTGGATTAAGCTGCCACTTGGAACACGCATATCCAATATCAGTGCCTGAGATCAAGTCCTTCCTCTGCTTCCCATGCAGCACCCTGGGAGGAAGTAGATGATGGTCCAACTGCCTTGTCCAACTGCCTGGTCCCCTGCCACTTATATGGAGTTCTGGGCTCCTGACTTTGACCTGAACAAGCCCTATGTGCTGTGAACCTCTGGGGAGTGGACTACTGGGTGGAAGATCTTTCTATGTCGGTCACTATGCCTCCCAATTGAATAAATGAAATGAAGAAGGAGGAGGAGGAGGAGGAGGAGAAGAGGAAGAGGAGGAGGAGAAGAGGAAGAGGAGGAAGAGGAGAAGAGGAAGAGGAGGAGGTGGAGAAGAGGAGGAGGAGGAGGAGGAGGAGGAGGAGGAGGAGGAGGAGGAGGAGGAGGAGGAGAGAGAAATATAACCTTGCTTCATGGAGCATGACTGGGGAGTGGCAGGCAGGGGCCCTAAACAGCACCACTCCAAGGAGGTGTTTTCTACAAGCTCCCAAACAAGGGCCTTTGGGCGAGTGGTGCCTGAAGAAGCCAGCCATTGCAGCTCCAGCTACCAGGAGCTGGATCGACCTGGAACAGGAGGAAAGGAATCCGCAGAAGGTGGGTAAACCGAGGGGATCGGTCTTCAGAATTCTGCTGCAAGCAATTCCATACTGAAGAGGGATTAGAGGTTGGAATGAGGATCGCTCAGGATGCCATCTGTAGAGTGTTGTACGTAATTATGTTTTCATTAAGTGTATTAAAGTCGTGCCTGGTTTTCATTCTAGAGCGTGGCTCAGGCATTCTCAGCTAATCCTGTCTTCTCCATGAAGTCTTGAATTAAAGGCTTTCTCCAGAGATATCACAGACGGGGAGTTAGGCCAAGTGGACCTTAGTGGACCTCCAAAAGTCAAGGTTCATACGTGCAGTCTACTAAAGCCCACCACTGACAACTGGCAGCACCTTCCTTAGTGGGTAAAAAACCTCGTAAAACAGAACTTGCCAGGAAGTGAGCAGCAGCAAATGCAAATGTTTAAGGGCAATTCAGGGAGGGAACAAAAACACACACATCCATTATTTTTTCCTGTGATTTGTGCATGAAAAATATTCACTATTACTCTGCATTAACTCATGTTACAGGACCTGAAGGGTAGGTGACAAGATCATCTGGAGACAACTCTCTAAGTTATCAACTCTTTCTCCTCCTCTCCCCACAGCTACGCTCCAGAACATTTGGAGCTCATTGCCTTATGCAGCCCTTACATAGCACCACTGTGGACCACACGCTAGCAGGACTCAGACTGCACCAGGGCAAGGCTGCTCCCTTGCTTTTAAAACAACACCAGTGGGGCCGGCACTGTGGCGTAGCGGGTAAAGCCGCCACCTGAAGTGCTGGCATCCCATATGGGTGCCAGTTCCAGTCCCAGCTGCTCTACTTCCAATCCAGCTCTCTGCTGTGGCCTGGGAAAGCAGTAGAAGATGGCCCAAGTCCTTGGGCCCCTGTACCCACATGGGAGACCTGGAAGAAGCTCCTGGCTCCTGGCTTCAGATTGGCGCAGGTCCGGCTGTTGTGGCCAATTGGGGGTTGAACCCCTAAAGGTAAAGTCCTATAGTCAGTCATTACAATAAAATTGCCCTTTGCAGCCTTGGCAAATGAGGGGGAGGCTGCTTTGTGCTTTGATTTAGGCAGTATTGCAGGCACAGAAGGAGCAGTGAGTCTTCTACCTCGTGAAGGGAGCAGGTTGACTGCAAGGACTCTATTGGCTGCGTTTTGTAGCTGACAAACGATGATATCTGGATCCAATGTCGGAGCTGTAATTCTGCCCCAGGCTCCACGGGAGGCTGCCCTAGAAGCCGCCTGCTCCAAGCTGCTATTTGGCCTCAGGAAAAGTTTCCCAGCCAAGTTTAACCCCCCCTGGAGACCAGGGGTGTATAATTTAAGCACTAATATAAGCTAAGAGGGAAAGCAACAATACTAGTGCTCCCATAATGGAAAGATCATTATTTTTAGTTTGTATAGAAAGCAGAGCTGGCAGCTGCGAGGGAAAATGTACTCTTTGAAAAGCACCTACCATTGTTATATTTAAGCTGTTGGGATACAGCCTTTGACTCAGATGCAATTGTCGTATGCTCAGAATTACCCCAAGAACAGTCACAGGCTTAATGATTTTGAAAGGAGCAACACACAAACAAAGAGAGGTGAGGGGGCAAGGCTGAGGAGTGTTTCACGACCCAATATTTCTTTTGACTGAAAAAGAATTTGTAACCACATTCAGAGCTAATGGGAGAAGGATAATGCCACTTTCTTTTTTACTTTTCTTTCTTTCAGTTTTAAATTTTTTCTTTGTTCGCATATATTTACCTGTCTTTCTTTAAGATAACAGAGAAGTTAAGTGTTCAATCAAACAGACTTCATTTAAAATACTGAGTCACCTACTTACTACTACATGGCCATGCTTAACTTACTACCTGCCCAGTTATTTGTCTAATAGATATAAAGAGAGCTACTCATTTGCCTCCACGTAGAGACCAATGCTTCATTCATCTCGCACATCGTGAGGATTGGCAGCTACTTTTTGTCTGGCTGCATGTAGGGTGCTGGAGATTCGAGTAAGAGTAAGACAGACACAAGACTTTTGCCCTGTTAAACCCTTACCACCCAGTCAATGGGGTGAGCTAACAAAGGGATACAGTGCCAGGCAACTTTCCCCTCTACAGACATCTGGGCATGGGGTTCACATGAACCAGGCTTGATCTAACCTGTACCACATGCGAATGACTGGTCTGAGAGAGGTATTTAGTCTCTGTGAGGTTTTATTTTTTTCTTTCCTGTCAATTGAGGAGTGGTAATAGTACTTGCCAGCCAGGTTTGGAGTGAGGATGAAATGAGATCATGCAAAGATCCTCATATTCTAGAGAAGTTTGTAAATCAAAAACCCCACCAGACTGAAACACTGACAAATTGATAATGACAGGAGGGGACTAACACCTGACTGAATCTGTAAGCCCACGAAAACAGCTGGTGGATCTGGCCTTGGTCCCACTTTGTTACCTTTATTAGCATCTGCTACATTCCAGGTATTATGCGGAGACCTGTTGAGGAGGAGAGGCAGAGGTTAAAAGCGCTTTTCTGGTCTTGGGGAGCAAGAAATCTCCTGAGAAAGACAGACAGATGGGTAGGCAGCTAAGTGCAAGGAAGGGAGAATTCAATGAGTGCCAACGGAAAGATGCAATGCGGGCGGTGGGACAAAGCAGGCAGAGGTAAATGCATTTGGGGAATCCACTAGGGGCCATGCATGGGGCCAGGAGCACTCAACATCATCTCATTTGTTCCCTCCAACAATCCTGGGACAGAGACACTGCCATGCTCGGTTTTCAAGGTGAGGAAACCAAGATTCAGAGGGGCTCATTTACTTGAGCATGATCTTTCCATCAGTACAAGACAATGCAATGTTTGTAGCAATAGATTTTATTGATTCTAAAGTCCTTTTTCTTATGATAACATGATGTCTCACTAGCCAAGTATAGCTTCCCAGTTCTCCCTGGAGGATAAAATATAAGTTAAGGAAGGTGTAAACAATTCAGTCACTGATCCTAAGTGTCACACAATTGCAATATACTGTTATTGTCAAAGGTCCCAAAGAAACACTGGCAGCATCATTTATCAAGGAAAGCGGGTCTCTCTCAGGTCTAGTGTGCAAGTCATTTTTGACTGTTGAATTTTCTTGATTCCTTTAAAGGACACAATCTACTGTGACTGTGTGCAATTGACTTCTGAAAGGCATGAGTAGGCACTCAGGACATGATCTTGAAATCATTATGGTGGTTAACGAGCATAATAAAATGGTCATATCATCTAGAACTATCCATGAATTGCAATATAATTGGGTTAGTGAATAGACATTTAAGGAAATGTGCATTCAGAAAGAGACTCAAGGTAACTAGGCCATTGTTGCTCAAAGAAGAGGGTCCTTAAAGTGGAGCTTGGAGTCTCCATTGAGAGAACACCATTGAGAGGACAACTCATTAAACACATGACATCAATAATCTGAAGCAATTTTCTTTATGGGTCAGATTTAGCTAATTGGAATTTGATTTATCCAAATTCAATGTCAGGAATAGATGTGCTTATATATTCATTCAAGCCTCAGCAGGACATAAAAGAATTCTGTAGCCTGGCCAATGGAACTATTAAATCTGATGAGAGAGCATATTAAAAAAAAATGAGAAGTGTAGGGAGGTTCTGCCTCTGAGAAGACTGAAGGGACAACAAGAATGTTGTCAGTTTGATTCAATGTTGTCCAGGGAGAGAGAAACTAAATATAACAATAGCAGACTCATATCCTGGGCACCAGGGATTGTTCAAGAGGCATCTCCACTATCTAGAGAATGTATTTCTCAATATTTCTATTGCTCTTCGCTCTAATTGCCATTCATACTGGAATAATTGAAAAGTCTGTTAGAGATTACTTGGAATTACAGATGTGTATATTCTGATTATTTGCAAGGTGCACATAACCTATAAATACATAATTGCAAGTGAATATGTTGGCCTCTAAATTATACTCTTATCTCTTGTGATTTTGATCATTGTCAGTCAGTTTCAAGTACTCAATTATCTTTGAGTGTCCTGGAGTTTCACAAGGCTGCAGTAAGACCCTAAATCATGATGGATATACCCAGCAGTATCCTACAGGAGAGGAGGCCAGCGCCTTTAGGATGCCATGAGTATTAAAACAACACTCTTTTTTAAAAGGTGGTTTCTCCTGAACCCTAAGAGGGATAACAACAGGTACAGGTCTCTTCAGATTCTGCTTGGCAGACTGTTCATGTGACATTCAGCTAAAAGCCATTAACGCCTTCATAATGCTGGTGGGTAGAGGTACAGACACGAATGAAGCAGAAGCAATGTCTAGCAAGTGCTGGGCCAGGTAGAAAAATCAACTGCGGAAAAGAGGGAAGAAGTGGAGAAACTGAGGAGCAGAACAGATATGAAGCACAAAGGAAAATAGTGAATTGGTAGAAACAAGTCATTCCTCGTAAAATTTAGGTAAAATGTGAATGGGTTAAACTCTCCAATTTAGAAGTAGAGGTTATCAGATTGGATTTAAAAATAAACTCAAAATCCAATCATAGTCTGTGTATAAGAGACCCAATTTAGCCCTAAAATCACAAATAAATTGAAAGTGAAAGGACAGAAGAGATATTTCATGATAAGTGTAACAGAAAAGAGATGGACTTGCTATATTAAGTAAAAAATTGTTACAAGAGACAAAGAAGGACATTCTATGTTGATAAATGAGTCAATCTATCCAAAGATTTAATGATTCTATTCATATACAAATCAAACAACAGATCACCCAAATAGAGGAAGAGGATTGAGAACTGAAGGGAGAAATACACCACTCTACAGTAATTGCTGGAGAGGTCCGTGTTTCAGTTTCCATAATGGATAAAATAACTAGATAGCCCAACCAGCTTGAACAATTATTATACTATAAACCAGCTAGATATGAGACACTACCCAACAATACAATAATTTTCCTATGCACATGAAAGAAACTTTCCCCAGGACAATGTTTGATAAAATCAAAAATACTAAAATCCACTAAAATCTTCTCTGATTAAAAAGGAATGAAGGGGCCAGCACTGTGGTGTAGAGAGTAAAGCCACTGCCTGCGGTGCTGGCATCCCATATGGGCGCTGGTTCGAGTCCTGGCTGCTCCACTTCTGATCCAGCTCTCTGCTATGGCCCAGGAAAACAATGGAAGATGGCCCAAATCCTTGGGCCCCTGCACCTGTGTGGGATACCCAAAAGAAGCTCCTGGCTCCTGGCTCCTGGCTTCAGATGGGTGCAGCTCCAGCCATTGCAGCCATCTGGGGAGTGAGCCAGTGTATGAAAGATCTCTCTCTCTCTCTCTCTCTCTGCCTCCCCTTCTTTCTCTGTGAAACTCTGTCTTTCAAGTAAATAAATGAATCTTTAAAAAAATAAAAAAGGAATGAAATCAGAAATCAATAACAAAGAAAATGAGAAAATCCATGTGTACAACTAATGTATTTTTAAACAACATATGGGTCCAAGAAAAAATTCAAAGTGAAATTAGAAAACATTAAGACAAAAAAAAACCACACAATATACCAAAACTTACAAGATTATGTGAAAGCAGTATTCAGAATATAATTTCTCATCAAAAATATCTACATTAAAAGAGAAGAAATTGGCAGGCATTCCAGCCTATCAGTTAAGATAGTGGTTAGAATGTCACATCCCATATCAGAATGCCTGGTTCAAGTCCTGGCCCCTCTTCTGAATACAGCTTCCTGCCACTTAGACCCTGAGGGGGCAGCAGGTGATGGCTCAAGCTGTTCGGTCTTCACCCACCCACATGGAAGACCTTGACTGAGTTCCTGGCTCCTGGCTTCACCCTGGCCCAGCCCCACCTATTGTGGGAATTCAGGGAGTGAACCAGCAAATGAGAGCCCTCTTCCCTCTCCTTCTTCCTCTCTCCCCCTCTTTCTCCCCTCCAACTCATCGCTGTCTCTTTGCCTTTCAAATAAAAAAAAAATTAGAAAAGAAGAAAGATTCAAGGCCAATAATATAACCAATGCAAGTAAATATCGATAGGAGAGCAAATCAAATCCAAAGCTAGAAGAAAATAATGAATATTAGAGTAGAAACAAATGAAACATAGACTAGAAAAACAATACACAAAATGAATTAAACCTGAATTTGGTTCTGAAAATGAAATAGAAAATAGGCACATACCTAAAAAAATCCACGTGCAAAAAAATAATTAATCTCGGCACACATATCTTATACCTTTTACTCAAAACAGATCATAGACCTAAATGTAGAACATAAAACTATAAAAGACCCAGAAGAAAATTTAGGAGGAAATCTGACACTAGGTTTTGTTACAAGTTTTCAGATGTAACATAAAAAGTACAGTCTATGAAAGAGTATATAAATTGGGCTTCATTAAAATCAAAAACATTTGCTCTGTGAGACACATTATAAAAAGAATTACATAACATGCCACACTTGGAAAATATTCACATTATAAATACTTAAGGCTATTCCCAAAATATTTAAAGGGACTCCTGAAACTCAACAATAAAGAAATGATTTTTTTTTACAGAATGACACAGTCCTGAACAGACACCCCGCCAAAGATACTGAGCTGGCAAGTAAGTGTATGAAAAGATGTCCAACATCATTTGTCACTACAGAATTAAAAATCATAAGAATAAATAAATAAATAACAGTGCAGATCCTGGTGAGAGTGTTGAGCAACTGGAACTCTACCCACTGTGACGGGCATGTAAAGTTGCACAGTCTCTTTGGAAGACAGTCTGCAAATTCCTTTAGAAGCTCAGAGTGTATGAGAGCACTTCAAAAAGTCTGTGCAAAAAAGGAACTAAAAGTTGTTCATTATAGTGAAAAATTTTTATATTCATACTTAGTTTTTTCATAACGCACATTTTCTAAGAACTATTTTTTAATCTATTTGAGAGGTAGAGAGAAAGAGACAGAGACTGAGAGACAGAGATAAAGAGAAGAGTTCTCATCTGCTGCTTCACTCCTCACATGCCTGAAAAAGATGGGCCCAAACCCAGTTCAGTCCTGGTCTCTATGTGGATGCAGGAATCCAATCACTGAAGCTGCCACTGCTGCCTCTCAGGGTCTGCACTGGCAGGAGGTTGGAATCAGGAGCCAGAGCTGGGTGTCAAACCCTGGCACTCTCACGTAAGACACGGCAACATAACTACGAGACCAAATGCCCATGCCTTCCATGAACTTTTCGAGACCCCTCCTAGTTCCCAGTGTAATTTGAAGACACAGTCCCAGACACACACACACACACACACGCACACAAATCCTACGCATGATTTACAGCTTTCATTGCATTTCCCACAAAACTAAAAGCAACTAATAGGCCCTTCAACAGGTGAATAAACTGTGGTATATCCATAAACTGTAATAGTCACAGCATTGAAAGGAAATAAAGTATCAAACCACAAGAAAAATAGATGACTCTTAAAATACAGGTTGCTAAGTAAAGAAAAAAAGTAGTCTTCAAAGGCTATGTATTGTATGAATATAATCACATAACATTCTGTGAAAGGCAAAACTACAGAGACAGCAAAAAGATGAGGGGTTGCCAGGGGGTTGGGTGAAGGGGTTAGGATTAAATAAATGAAGAACAGGGCATACTTTAGGGCAATGAAATTCTGCTGCATGATGTTATAGACATGCTATGTGACACCATGCATTTGTCAAAACCAGTAGAACCTTGCAGCAGAGTGAAACTTAACAGATTAAACTTAAAAAAAAAAAACCACTTCATTTAGGAGTTTGAGGGAATCCCAGGATGAAATAAATAATGTAAGCAAAGAACCTAAGCATTTTGGAAATATATGGAATAATTTCTCTAAAGGGGGAGGAGAGGGAGACCAGCGACCCAAGTAAGTCTGCAAATGAGTGAAATCTGTAAGATAATAATGAAGGAGCTTTGACTAAGTGCTGAACCCAGTTGGTAATGCTGAGTCCTGTAGGAGATAGATAAGTTATTAATTCTTATAGCACCACACATGTGTGTTGGAATTGAACAGCTAAGGTAACAGTGGTATATGGCCCTAGCCAAGTTTCTCCCTGTTGTCTGGGAGATGACAGAGAGGCAGAGGAGCAGGCTGGAATGGCTTATGTGGTAATGGATGTTAGTTGGAGATTTCAATTAGAATTCATGAAAATTGACCAGCTGGTTATAACTAAGTATTTATGGATATGTGCCTTTTACAGTATTTTTTTAAAGATTTTTTATTTGAGAAATAGAGTGATAGACAGTGAGAGGGAAAGAAAAAGAAAGGTCTTCCATCTACTTGTTCACTCAGCAAATGGTCACCACGGCCGGAGCTGGGCCAATCTGAAGTCAGGAGCCAGGAGCTTCTTCTGGGTCCCCCACATGGGTGCAGCGACCCAAGCACTTGGGCCATCTTCCACTGTTTTCTCCAGCCATTAGCAGAGAGCTCGCTGGCAAATGGAGCAGCCAGGACTAAACTGGCGCCCATATGGGATGCCAGCACCACAGATGGAGGCTTAGCCCACTACGCCAGAGCGCTGGCCCCAAATCCACAGTAGTAATAGGTACACATGCGTATCCTTGCTCTGCCAGCTGAGAAAACCGAAGAGCAACTGAACAGCAATGGTAATGACCACAGTTAGTGTCCAGAACGTGGTTTCTAATGCAGTTCTCCTAATGAAAGAAAACAGGGCTTCCTGGAAAAATGGGGTAGTCTAAGACTGAGGCAGAAAATAGGCAGAAGTTCAAGCATTTTGTAAGACCAGAAATTAAGGGCAAAAATAATAGTAATGATGAGAATATGTCCAGGGACACTGGAGCCAACTAGAAGAGCTCCTAATGGCCAAAGCTAGGACAACTGGGGCAACAAAATTAAGTAGTACTGGATTCAAACTCAGAGTGTAAGGCAAACATCAGTGAGTCCATATGGATACAAATCAGCCATTAAATCAATCAGTCACTGTGAGGAATCTCCCATGCAAAAGAATTTCAAATAATTTTTGCAGGCACACCACCCTCAAAGAGGCGGAGCATAGCTTGCTACTCCCTTGGTGTGAGCTGTGCTTTGGATCACAAACACTTCCGAATGGAAAGGAGGGAATAGCCTTACATTAGGAGAAACCTGACAAATGCTTCCTCAGCCAGGTGGTCAGCATGAACATCAACAGGGGTCACCTTAGGAATAGGTACTCCTTTCAAAAGACATTTATTTATTTGAAAGTGAGAGAAAGGAAGGAAGGGAGGGAGGGAGAGAGAGAGAGAGAGAGAAAGAAAGTAAATCAATCGATCTTCCTTCCACTGGTTTATTTCCCAAATAGCTGAAATTGTCAGTTCTAGGCTGGGCTGAAGCCAGAAACAGGAATTCCATCCTGGTCTCCTATAAGGGTGGCAGGAGCCTGAGCACTTGGGCCAACTTCTGTTGCTTTCCCAGGCACAAGAGCAGTGAGCTGCATCGGAAATGGAGCAGCCAGGAGTTGATACGGGAAGGTGGTGTCCCCAGTGGCGGTTTAACTCACTGCACCTCAATGCCAGTCCCTAAGAGAGCGTTTCTTAAGGAAGATTTATTTATTTATTTTTATTTATTTATTTTTTTCAAGAATGAGTGTCAGTGAGCAGGCAGACAGTAGGATATGGTAGTATAAGCTAAACGCCAGGCTTCTCACATTGTCACGTCCCTTGACGCTGACCTGCGGTCCTTGTTAGGTAACATGTATGTTCTCATTCGGTGCATCTGGGATGAGGCTTAGGCATTTCCTGCAAATTCCAGGCAATGCCCTGGCTGCTAGGTGGTGATTTGAATGGGCAGACTGAGAAGAGCATTGTGCCCAGATTCTCATGAGCCGGATTGGTTGTCTGCGTCACCATTTCTGTCTCTTGAGTGACTTTCAATATTCAAATGCCATCTGAAGAACAAGGGCCCTGCTTTTAACCCTTGGTTGTTATGAATAAAATGATGAACATAAAACTTCTCATGGAATCTGAAACATTTAGTGTGTGTGCGCTCTCACTGCCTCTTTCTCAATGGGAAGCTCACCAGGGTAAGGTCATCCACATTGCACACCATCCTTTTTGCAAAAGTGTCTCAGTCACAAAAATGGCAACATTAGCCACAGAGACATGCTTGAAATGGCTGCAGCACCATTAAGGTTCTTACCGTCCTCATTGCCAGGAGTCAGAAGGTTTAATCCTTATTAGGGCCAATATCATTAACAGAAGGAGTTAGGAGCTATAAGAGGCAATAAAACCTGAGCCTTGTTTGCAAGGAAATTGACATTCCTAGCAGAGCCGGCAGGGTATGGGTCATTAGGAAGGGTGGAATTGTCATTAAGCAAGAGCAAGTCAATCACACTGAAGACTGCAGGCGATGCTTGTGTTTTCCCAACAGCGGATACTCCCAGCAGCATGTTCTCATCAGGGGCCCACGACAGTATTCTCGCCAAAATAAACAGGCACATTGGGCTTTGCATCTCTGTGTCTGGAATGTGACCATCAAGTTGTCAAGTAGCGTGAGGTTCCAGAGTCATAGATGCTGTGCAGATCCATCTAAATTCACCATCAGGAAATCCCACTTTTTCCACTTATTTGATTAGAAATCAATCAAGAACATTATATTCTCTTATTATAAAGCTTTTTCCAAAACTGATGAATGAATCCCGGGGTCAATCATCAGTGAATAAATAGGTGAATGGGTAAAGGTTTGATCGACCCCATTACCTGGGGTTCAGTGAGATGCATGGCCGCGTTGTTAACATGCCAGGAACCCTGTTAAACCTAAGAACCTACCCCGTGCACAAAGAATTCCAAAGCTAAAGTAAATCAGGCAGATCAAATTTACCAACATGCAGATTTTTAAGTTAGGAAAGGAAGTAGAAAATTGAGAAGACTTGGATGAAAAATCCATGTGGGCAGAAACCAAGGTGGTCTTACCCACTACTACATAGCTGGAACCAAGCACCGTTCCAACAGATAACAGGTACTTAATATTGTTCAATGAATGAGCAGCTGATCACATCAACTGTGCTAAGACTCAAAGTGTATGAGAATCATGTATGGAGTACACAAGAGTTTCCATTTCCAAAACTTCTGATTCTGTAGGTCTGGTGAGTCCAATATATTTAATTAATCAATAAATATTCTTAAATGATTTGGACACAGGTGAGCCTCATACAGAACCCCAATCAATTCTTTCTTAAATTTATTTATATTTTATTTGAGAGAGAGAAAGAGAGAGAGAGGGAAATATCCTATCGGCTCACTCCCCAAATGCCTGCAACAGACAGGATGAGGAACAGGAGCCAGGAGCCTGTCACATGGGTGACAGGGACACAAATACTTGAACCATCATCTGTGCCTTCCAGGGAGTGCATAAGAAGGAAGCTGGATTGGAAATGGAAGAGCCAAGACTCAACCTATACATTTCCATCTGGGATGCGGCCATCCCACGCAGTGACTTAACTGCTGTGCCAAACGCCAGACCTCCCAATTTTTATACGGAGTTATTTCCAGCTATCCTCCAAAACAGACTTTCATGACATTCTGATGTGAACCATTTTAAAGCTCAGTGTTGAAACCAGATCTTTGATTTGATTTCTAGTTCAGGACTTTGCCTCTGGAATTTAAATTTGCAAGTCCATGGCTTGAGTTGATAATTCTGTAAACAAGTTACTTTCAAACTATACAGTATATTCAGAGATGTTTATATCCTATCCTTTTCTGATCTATCAGTACAGTTGTTCAACCTTCATGGAGGGGTTGAAAAGAACGATCCCTGGAACATCCCATAAGTCAGCTAAATTACAAATCTGGAGATACGACTCAGGTATCAGTGTGTAGAACAGGTGTTCTCAGCGCAATCAGCTTGAAAGCACTGCCTCTTCCACACCTGTGCTGCTTTCAATCAAATTCCACATATCCCTCTTACTTTTGCTTGCTCGTTCACCATTGGCTGTTCTCCTACCTAAAATGTGCTGGACCTGGATTTGTTTCATGAATTCTAGCTAGAAACAAAGAAAAAGCCCACTGCATTAAAACGAACCAGAGCAGAAACAAACTGGGAAATAATCCATTTTCTAAATTGTAGTTTCACACCATTTACTTTTATTTAATAATTTAGCTTGGCCAGTCCACAGTATGTTTCACTGTCATGCAGTTTGGATTGGGGAAGAGAAAGACGTTTTGCAAATCTTATTTCCAAAAGAGATTGCCCCCTTACTAGGCTGCCCTTGAAGTGTTGCCCTTCCTGGACTGGTATTCTCAGAACCAAGAGATCATTCTCAAATGCATAATCCCCGTTTGTTAACTAAAAATGTATATATGCCTTATAGATCTCCTACCTTGTTCTAATACTGACTTAAGAAAAATCTCAATGCAACTCAATCAAAAGAAATACATGTTGGAATCAGCTGAAGACAATAAGGCAAAGGGAAAAACAAGGATCCACCCATAAAACCATGACAAATACGAGTCCACATCAGTTTCTACTCTCCTCTCTGTAGGCCCCCCAAGGCTCCCAAGTCCTCTCCAACCTACCCACCTCTATCAGCCTTAGTGATCTCCTCATGATGGCAATTTCATTGTGACAACTCTGTTCCTCACAACAGGGTGCAGCCAGTTCTCTCCTCACATGTCTGCCCCACCATGGTCCTCCAAATTCACCATGCATCAGGGACTTCTGAAGAGCCTGTTAGAATCCATGGTCTTGAGGTCCTCTATCAGAATTTTTGACTCCGGATGTTCTAGGCAGGGCCGGCAATTTGTCTTTCTTGCACTTTGCCAGGTGATGCTGCTGCTGCTGCTGGTTTGGGGACTAAACTTTTTTTTAACTTTTATTTAATGAATATAGATTTCCAAAGTACAGCTTATGGACTACATTGGCTCCCCCGCCCGCCCCGATGACTTCCCTCCCACCTGCAACCCTCCCCTTTCCCGCTCTCTCTCCCCTTCTATTCATATCAAGATTCATTTTCAATTTTCTGTATATACAGAAGATCAGTTTAGTATACATTAAGTAAAGATTTCAACAGTTTGCACCTACATAGAAACACAAAGTCAAAAATACTGTTTGAGTACTCGTTATAGCATTAAATCTCAATGTACAGCACATTAAGGACAGAGATCCTACATGAGGAGTAAGTGCACAGTGACTCCTGTTGTTGACTTTGCAAATTGACACTCCTGTTTATGGCATCAGTAATTTCCCTATGCTCCAGTCATGAGTTTCCAAGGCTATGGAAGCCTTTTGAGTTCTCCAACTCTTCTCTTATTTAGACAAGGTCATAGTCAAAGTGGAAGTTCTCTCCTCCCTTCAGAGAAAGGTACCTCCTTCTTTGAAGACCTGTTCTTTCCACTGGGATCTCACTCACAGATATCTTTCATTTAGTTTTTTTTTTTTTTTTTTTTTTTTTTTTTGCCAGAGTGTCTTGGCTTTCCATGCCTGAAATACTCTCATGGGCTTTTCAGCCAGATCCGAATGCCTTTAGGGCTGATTCTGAGGCCAGAGTGCTGTTTAGGACATCTGCCATTCTATGAGTCTACTGTGTATCTCGCTTCCCATGTTGGATCACTCTCCCCTTTATTTATTCTATCAGTTAGTATTAGCAGGCACTAGACTTGTTTATGTGATCCCTTTAACTCTTAGTCCTTTCATTATGATCAATTGTGAACTGAAATTGATCACTTGGACTAGTGAGATGGCATTGGTACATGCCACCTTGATGGGATTGAATTGGAATCCCCTGGTATATTTCTAACTCTACCATTTGGGGCAAGTCAGCTTGAGCATGTGCGGACTAAACTTTGAAACCTTCTCTTTGGGCCTCCTATTATAACACAGACCCCTCAAATGCAAGAAGATGGTTTAGAGTGGGCATTTGGCTTTGCAGTTAAGACATCACTTGGCGGCCGGCGCCTCGGCTTACTAGGCTAATCCTCCGCCTGCAGTGCTGGCACCCCAGGTTCTAGTCCCAGTTAGGGTGCCGGATTCTGTCCCAGTTGCTCCTCTTCCAGTCCAGCTCTCTACTGTGGCCCGGGAGGGCAGTGGAGGGTGGCCCAGGTCCTCGGGCCCTGCACCCGCATGGGAGACCAGGAGGAAGCACCTGGCTCCTGGCTTTGGATCCGTGCAGTGTGCTGGCTGCAACGCGCCAACCATAGCGGCCACTTGGGGGGTGAACCAATGGAAAAAGGAAGACCTTTCTCTCTGGCTCTCTCTCACTGTCTAACTCTGCCTGTCAAAAAAAAAAAAAAAAAAAAAAAAAGACATCACTTGGCATCCCTGCATCTGCCTGGGTTCAAGCCCCAGTCTCACTCTGGACTCCAGCTTTCTGCTCATGGACACGCTGGAGGCAGAAGTCGATGGTTCAAGTGGATCCCTGCCACCCATGTAGAACACCTGGACAGAGTTCTTGGCTCCTGGTTCTTAGCTGCAGCCTATATTTGGGTATGAACCAGCAGATGAAAGAGCTCTCTCTTTCTCTCCAATACACTAAATTAAAAATATTTTTAGAAGACAGAATATTTTTCCTGATGGCCACATTCTAGCTTCTACTTTCTTAAAGTCCATTTAATAACACACTCCCCTTAGCTTCAAAGTTCCTACTGTAGTGATATTCATCCCATTTCTCAAATGAGCCATTTTCTCTTCTGCCACAAGCCATTTGCAAGGAACATGCAGGTTCCTCTCATAATTAAATGCATCACACATAAACTCTGGCCCCACCACCATATCCAACACCCTGTCTATTTAGTTAACTTGTGTGACATTTCCACAGGAGAGCCCTTAATTTAAATCAGGGATTTTGTTTTATGCATTCACAAAATCACTCTCTTTCCCTTTACTAGTCTTATCTCAACAGGCAAGGACACATTCCCAAGTGTGTTATGGGGGCTGACATCTTTCTCCTCCCCTAGATTACAAGCCCCATGAGAGTGTAGCTGGTGTTATTGTTCATTTTTTTCTTGAGGTCCTAGCACCCTACTTGGGGCAGAAGGAAACCATTTACTTTTTATTTTTTTAATATTTCTTTATTTGAGATGTACAGTTACAGACACAGAGAGAGAGGCACAGAGAAGTCTTCCATCTGTTAGTTCATTCCCCCAAATGGCCACAATGCCTGAGCTTGGTTGATCTGCAGCCAGGATCCAGGAGCTTCTTCTTGGTCTCCCACACAGGTGTAGGGGCCCAAGCACTTGGGCTATCCCCCACTATTTTCCCTGGCCATAGCAGAGAGCTGGATCGGAAGAGGAGCAGCCAGTACTTGAACCGGGCTCATATGGGATGCTGAAGCCACTGGCTGAAGGCCAACGTACTACACCACAGCGCCAGCCCCAGCCATTTATTTTTAATAAGGTTGAATATACTTATTAAGATTATATCTCACATTTAGTTTTCAGTTTCAAGTACAATTTTGCAAGAAGTGGAGGGAGAGAAGAAGGGTGGAAGAAAGGATAAAGTATATACTTCATGGTCTTCACGTTAGTTGTGAGTGACAAGAAAGTTCATTTTTCAGGCTTATGATAATCATCTCTGATTCTTGAACTGGAGTGACGGCTGCATGTGACTCAAACATCCTGGGCAGCCAAAAGTAACAAAGCATGTGCAGATGTCGTCCCAACTGCAAACCCAGCCGTTGGCTTCTTGGTGTGGCTTTTGCCCTTCTGCTGTTTCCCGGGACAGGCCCAGAGAAGAGTTCCAGAGCACAACATGGTGATGCTGGGTGGACAGAATGCGATACTCTGCAAGTACGAGACTGATGGCTGATGGTCTGGCTTATTCCAGAATTGATTTAGAACCTCAGGAGCTCTGGGTTCTAGTCCCGGTTGCTCCTCTTCCAGTCCAGCTCTCTGCTGTGGCCCGGGAAAGCAGTGGAGGATGGCCCAAGTGCTTGGGCCTTGCACCCACATGGGAAACCAGGAAGAAGCACCTGGCTCCTGGCTTCGGATCGGCGTAGCTCTGGCCTTGGCAGCCATTTGGAGGGTGAACCAACGGAAGGAAGACCTTTCTCCTTTCTCTCTGTCTCTCACACTATCTGTAAAAAAAAAAAAAAAAAAAAAAAAGACTTAGACCCTCAGAAGAGTAAAGAGACTTGACGTTCCCAGACCATATCCCAAGAATATTGTCTCTCTCAGCCAAACCTTTGGGATGTATTGGACATCACTGCTGAAGTCACCAGGCGGCATGGCAGGTTCCGTCGGGGAGTGAAACCATGTTTTACAGAGTCAGCCTAGATGAGAAAACTGAACCTGCAAAACAGAAACCTGCAAGCTGACGGGGTCACCTCCAGCATTGCTTTAATCCACATAATCCAGCTTCTGTGATCTCCAAACTTAAATATTCCAGACTCTCAATTTTGTTATAGGAAGTCCCAGTTGAGGCTGGAATATAGGGAAGACTTGGGTTGAGCCCTGGCCACAGTAACTTCTGTCTGCCTTTGAATAAATTATACAAACTGGCCAACTACATACATTTGAACAAATTATGTAAACCCTCCTTTCACCCATTTCCTCTACTGGAAATGTTAAAATATTTTTTAAATAGGGTTAAATAAAGTAAATGTAAAGTAGCCAGACATAAAATAGAATGAATGCTATTTCTGTTGTCTCTCAGCACTCACAATTTTAATCAGCTATTATTTTAAGGAGCCCAAAGGCAGACATACTGCCACAAAGTGATGTAACAGGAACTTTCATTTGTGAAGCAAAGTAGATTTGAGGCCAGGCTAAACCTGGCTAGAAGCCTTTGTTCTTGTTCCCTCACATACCTTGGGAAAGACCCAGTAGAGGCATTTTTAAAAACTAAAATAGAAAAAAGCAATTCCCCAGGGCTTGGTAGATGGCAGAGTCTAAAAGAATCCACCTGCCTATTGCTCTCCGTCAGGTGGCGGCAGGGCAGGCACCGGGGGCCCACCTCGAAGGCTTTTGTTCACAGCCGAGTCCTGCAACTGAGGGTGCTCATGAGCACCTTGTAATTCAGGTATTAACCCGGCTTGCCGAGCTGCCAGATCCTCTCCCTGGTGGTTTCTGCAAAGAGTTTTAAGTTTGTCAGCTCATTTTTCACTTGCAGCATCTAACTCTGGAAATGGCAATTGGTCTTGGGCTGCCCCCAACTCTGATGAGCACATAGAACATTTTTTAAAAGACTCTCCCATTTTTAAAATATTGCTTCAGGTACCATAAGGAAAGAGCAGGCACTGTGCATCAAGATACCTAAGTTTACTCTGATCCTGCTCCACAAAGGGCATTTGTGGATAGGGACAGCAAGTGCAAGGTGACAGAGGCCACCAAGCTGATCTCTGGGAGTAAGAGAGGCAGGAATGAGGAATAAGGCCAGGCAAGGTTGATTTGAGCAACACTGAAGGGCTCTAGAGGCTCCTGGGTTCCTACTCTGTTGAGACCCAGAAATCAGCCCTTGTCTGGTTGACAGTGAGGTCTGGCATAAGCAGATCATGCTCTTGAAATATCACATTCACCCTGGCATGCTTTGCACAGGATGGAAGGAAGATAATGCAGACAATGGTAAGCAAAACACCAGTTAGGGGCTTGTTAAGGAAATCTAAATATAAAAATCATGTATTTCCAAAAGCATACTTCAAAAAGTTCATGGAAAATGGAATTAAGATACTCTTGTTTTAGTGCAAAATTTTCAAAATGCATGCATAGCATTTTAGTAATAATCACTTTCTATGAACATTTCGAAAACTCTGTGTGTGTTAGTTATATGAACATCTTAACCACTTCCTAACCATGCTGTGCACGCACGCACATGCATTAAAAGAGAAATTAGAGGAGGAAATAGTTACTACATTGAGAAGGATATTATATGGGAAAATCAATTGCATATGAAAAACGTGGGAGAAGAGTAGGGTTTTCTTTGTTTTTTTTTTTTTTTTTTTTTTTTTTAGAAGGAAGTTAATAGGTTTTTTTTTTTTTAGAAGGAAGGTGGTGACATGAATCTGTAGTATGAAGCTCCACAGACAAATATTTTAAAACCAGGGCTAGTGGGTCAGAGTATTTTGCATCTTTGAAAGCTGGATGCAAATTGTGCTTGATGAAAGAATTCCATGGCATGTACTAGATATATTTGGCTTGCTAGGAGGCCCAAGATGCTCAATAGAAAACTTAACCAAAGACACTGCTTCCCAAAATATTGATTTGTCTGCAGTATGCATCCGTGAGCTATTCCTATGTCCTAAGGCAGTTTACATCTGTTATCTCAGCCTTCATTTTTCTGAGATCTAAAATAGAAGGCAGTATGAGATTCCTCAGCTGTGAAAATAGATCTACCATATGACCCAGCCATCCCACTCCTGGGAATTTACCCAAAGGAAATGGAATCAGCATATGAAAGATTTATTTGTACCTCCAATGTTTATTGCAGCTCAATTCACAATAGCTAAGATGTGGAATCAACCCAGATGTCCATCAACAGATGACTGGATAAAGAAAACGTGGTATATATACACTATGAAATATTACTCAGCCATTAAAAAGAATGAACTTTTGTATATGACAACAAAATAGATGCAACTGGAGACACTTAGTGAAAAAATCCAGTCCAGAAAGACAAATATTGTATATTTTCTCTGATATATGGCAGTTAATATAGAATACAAAAATGTAAAAGAATAAAACTAACATCTTATGATTTGATTATTATTTTTAGCCCTTGTCTATACTCCTGTGGAATAGCAGTCTTTCTAGTTTTTCCTTGTTGAACATTATGGTTGGCGGTGCATTAAGCCTGTGATTATAAAGTAAATTGAAATTATGTTATTGCAGAAATTAAATGAAATAAAAAAAGGTGACAGAAGGAGGGGGGAATGGAAGGAGGGAGGAAGGGAAGTATCTTTTTAGAATCACATCTATGAAACACGTGAACTCTGTTCTCTTTATATTAATACATTTTTAAAAGTAAAACTAAAATAGGACTTTTGATACTGATCTCTTCAGACTTTGGTGAGGATAGATTGAGAGAAAGTGGTTCAAATGTCAATTGCCAAGTGACACTTCAGGAAGCTCACTGGGGCACGGGAGGTCAGTGCAGCTGGTAAGATGCCTTCTTCCTATATCAGAGTGCCTGAGCTCAAATCCCAACTCCACTTCCAATTCCAGCTCCCTCCTAGTGAACACTCTAAGAAGCAGCAGGAATGGTTCAAATATTTGAGCTCCTGTCACACAAGTCACAGACCTGGAATGAGTTCTTGGCTCCTGTCCTCAGCCTGGCCCGGCTCTGACTGTTGTGGGCATTTGAGGACTGAAACAGAAGATGGAAGATCTGTTTCTGTCTCTTTCTATCCCTATCTCTCTGCCTCTCAAATAAAATGAATATAAATAAATAATTTTTAAAAACAGAGCTCACATGCACTAATTCCTTTCATTTTGCCTTTCAAAGATACAGTTTCACGCAGTGGAGTAGCTAATGATTTGGAGTCACATAGTCTAGAGCTTGTCTTGTGAATTCTAGTAACTTAAATCCATTGAGCCTTCATTTTCTCAGCTCTGAAATGGAACCAGGTGCAACTTCTTTACATGGCTGATGAGGTTTGGGTGAAATCTGTTTTCTTTCAACTTTCTTCAATGTATTGGCACAATAAACTGTATCATTTGTTACTGAGTGACTTTTGACACAAAGCAGGCAATGGTTAGCTCTGACAACAACAACCAAATCAGGGAAGGAAGAGCTGGCACAGCTCTTTTTAACTAAACTGAGTGGTGATGAATTAATGAGAGCATCCTAAGCACTGAAGAATTTGGGAAAGAAGCCAAGAATAAATATGTTTTCATTTTTGCATAATTTATTATATAATGATATGATACCAACTGAATTAACAGCAAATAATATATTTGAACATTGATTAAATACTATGCTGCTGACAGAAATTGGAGATCAAAAGAGAAGACAATGCAGTCTCTCACTTAATACTTCCCAGAGTAAGGAATCCACAAGCAACAAAGAGTAAGGAGCTGAATAGGCCATTCACACAATTGTAGGCACAATATTATCAGTGCACAAGAGTCTATTTCCTAGTTATCTTTCTTTTCATTAGCGGGCCAATACTTGCCTTTGCAAGAAGTTAATTCCTCATTTAAGAATGTGGCAGAGAATTTTGTCTATTTGAAGAACTAAACTATAGAGGTAACAGAATTGTGCTGAGAGACTTATTCAGGGACATAGGAAGATCTTAAACACTCATAAAACATGGGCCTCCATTGAGGGAGGTAGAACGCATTTGCTATTTCTAAACAAACTTTAATATTTTTCATCTGGAGTTATTTCTATGCTGTCAGCAGAAAAAAATCTTTGCATGTGGTTGTGTATTTATGAGTGAGTTTTATCTCTAAACAGATTTGTAACTAAAAACAGAAATATCTTTTTATGGGAGACAGCTGGTTGGGAGATTAAAGATACACATGGAGAGAGAGGGGCTCGAATTAACAAACATTCCTAGACATAGAATGTCTGTGAGTATTAGGAATCTTTTAACTTGTGACCTAAAAACATCTAATCCCCACCAGTTTCTCAGGATAGTTTTCAGCTTTTTGGGCCTCTAGACAAAGTGAAAAAAAAAAATTGGAAAGCCTAATACAAAGCTATAACTCTTCAAAAATCTCAAGGAATTATAGAAAACTATAAATACCATGTGAGCAAAAGATTCCTAAATATGTAGTTTAATTTATGAGATTCAGGGGAAAAAAATCTAACCAGTGAAATTAGGCCAACTCTGGGCTCATTTTCTCTCTTTTGGAGTACAAAAAAGATGCGTTTCTGAAATGTTGGATTTGATCTCCAAATTTCCAGCATCTGCCACATATTGGTGCTCACAGAGTACTGGAGTTTCAATAAAACTATTCTGGGGTTTATTTTGCACAGAATCCTGATAAACATGAATTTATCAACCTTTCTAGAGAAGCTGGGTGTGACCCTTTGAATTTGGTAAACAAGTCTCCATATTGGATTTAAGATGCCAATGATCCAAACATCTTCAGTTATTTGATTTCTAGTCCAGGAATGGTTTTTTAAATAAACAGCCCAGAGCTCAGGCTGGCTTCACCTGGGACTGTGGTTATTGTCAAGGGAAATTTGGTGAGGGGGGGTTTTGAGGGCAAATGTTTTCAGGTGGTGAGCTCCATGAGCCAATTCAAGAGTCCGATGTGCTTTAAGCTAATTTTAACATCTGCAATCACTTGAACAAGACCAAGGCATAGAACTGGCCATTCCCAGTGATTGGGGTGGTAAAACTAAAACTATAATTATCAAAGTTCTCTGACCCTGGAGAAATTAAGCAAGGTCTATTTCTCACACTTTTCCATTTAGTCTCTTATTCCATCTGGATATTTCCCAAAATTCCAGTATGAAAACTGATTTGCCTTTTAAGTATGTTTGTAAAGGAAATTTGTGCCTCTCTTATCAGGAACATATTAGCAATTGCAACAAGCAGATGATATAAACACAAATAGCATGAAAATGAAACAAGAAGTTACTTCCTGAAGACTAAGTGTGAGGACTAATCTTTTGAGGATTTTGTTGTTGTTTCTGTTTAAAGAGAGATTAGAAAGTTTTAGACAGGTATTAGAGACTAAGCACCAATAAATTCAGTGACTGGACTGATTTCTGAAAAATGTACACTATTACATTGTATAATTTGAAGATATAATGCTTGTGTTCATATTCCCATCTTAGTACTGTCAGGGGTCTGTGTTCCATGCTTTGAGAAATCCTCTCTAGTGCGCAGCTGTTTTGTTGTAATGAAGCCATGTCGTTTGAAAAGGCACAAGTCCTTAGGAGCTTATCAGTCATTTAGCACCTACAAGTGGTTGCAGTTCAGCTGCTTTTCTGCTCTTCTTGCCCAACAACACCACATGACTCATTTTTCTCATTCTAACGCTGACAAAGGGTGGATCCATGACTCTGCATCTCTATACTTTCACACACATTACTTCTACCACCTAGAAAATTCTCCTCCTCAAAACAGTCCTCCCTCCTAGAAACATATCTTTTCTACTTGGACAACTCCCATTCACCCACTACCACTCATTTAGAGGATATCTTGGTCAATATTGAATATACTACATGTTGAAGAATGTATTCATCAGAAATGTCTTGAAGGTTTCATGATATAAAAATAAGAGTGATTATTTTAGCATCATTTGAAAGAACAGAAATGGAAGTAATGATAAGGTGCATAAATATGGGATTGGCTAAATAACCATGTTGCATTCATAAAGTATATCATGAAGTGGTTGAAAATAATGCCATTCACCATATACTTACACAGGAAGACACTTTGTCTAAATAATTTGTTGAGTGTCTTCTTGTTCTTTGTTGTGATTAATCTATTCATTGAATGTTTTTTTAAAAAAGATTTATTTATTTAATTGAAAGGTAGATTTACAGAGAGGCAGAAGCAGAGAGAGAGAGAGAGAGAATCTTTCATCCACTGGGTCACTCCCCAAATGGCCACATTGGCTGCCAGAGCTGGGTTGATCCTAAACAGGAGCCAGGAGCTTCTCCAGGTCTCCCACGTGGGTGCAGGAGCCCATGGACTCGGGCCATCTTCCACTGCTTCCCCAGGCCATAGCAGAGAGCTGGATCAGAAGTGGAGCAGCTGGGACTTGAACCTGTACCCATATGAGATGCCAGCACTGGAGGCGGCAGCTTTACTCACTACACCACAGCACAGGCCCCCATTTATTGAATCTTAGCAAAATTACTGAGGAATAGCACTACTATCACATACTACAGATGAAGACTTAAGGAAGATTAGGACATAGGACAGATTAGCAAATAGGAGAATAGGGATTATTTGACCAAGCTGCCCTGTAAAGGCTAAAATTTAATTCCAAGGAATTGTGATGCCTTAGATATTTTTAACTTTAAGGCCATATTGTAAGTCTTGAAGAATATATAACGAACTGTTAACTCCTGTTGAATGGAAATAGCAGGCCCTATATGGCCTGCCTCCACAACCCTATCAGGGCACACAGAGTTTAGATTCACTGATGATTTATACTAATTGCCTAATTAATTGATGCATGAAGCCCTAATTGGAGAGCGAAGACATAAAAGCGGACAATTCCATTTATGATCTGCATGCAATACCAAGTTCCTAGTGCTACTCAATGAGCCCTAATGTCAGGCATAAAGCACTTTCGAAAGGATTCAAATGCTACAGGACTGGATTTTCACAACCATGTCCCTGCTATCATGTTGGGTCACTAGCTTGCAGTCACCACTCCTTTGCACGTCTCAGTCTAATATTCCCTATATCTAGCTCACCTCAGTCTTGTTTGACTTTTACCTCCTTGGAGATTTAGGGGCCTTCCTAAGGTTCCCTTAATACCATAGCTTAGTATATCACTCCTTTTGTGGTGTTGGTGGGCGCGAGGACTATTATTTCCAGGGTAATACTGAGCCTGCTTAATTGCCCCTTTGTTAGGGTGAGTAGCAGATGGCATCCTCTGCTTTTAATCTTTGGATATAATCTGTCTTTTCAAGGTGAGGCACAGAAATACATTCTGGGGAGCTGTTGATGTAATCATTGGGGCAGAGACCGGCTTATGCTTAAGGACATTATAATGACTATTGGCAAATCTATTCCAATAATCTCTCTTTGAAAATGAAAGCCCTGGCAGCAGGACAAGTATCTTGAAGTACTACCTTTCTACTGACAACAACATAATTATTATTATCGTTGTTATTATTCCACAGGGGCTTATTTGCAAACTTTAAATGACAAGTATTTTTAATCTGGTTTGCTGCCAGATAACAGGTGTCCCTCCCTCTGCTTTGGTTAACAATGCCTATAAACATCAGCTGGAAATGAGTCTGTCTTGCTGTGACCATTTCTGTGATGCAAAGTGACAAAAGATGACTGAGCATCAGGGGACTGAACTATGCCACCTGATTGGCATTGCTGCTGTTGCTGCTGTTAGTATTACCACTCATTGAAGGATTCATATGAGCAGACACTGCTAAGCTCTTTATGTTCAGAATCTCCCCTCTTCTCATGAAGTCATCAAGGTAAATATTATGACCCCCATGCCAGAGAATAGAATGTGGGGAATCTGAGAGCTCATGTGGTCTATCAAGGTCATCAATGAGTGACGGAGCCATGATTCCAACGTGCATTTTCCTGACCTGAACCCCTAACGCCTTGTGTGATTTAAGCTTCCCTGGGTTAACTACCGACTTCCTCTTGTTTGACCTTCTATCTTTAGAGCCATTCTCTCAAATCTAAAATTTTGAGTTTCTATGAATGCTAAGGACAGTTTCCTCTAATTTCTGGCTTGTGGTCACCATGAAGAGATGAGGACAAGTAGATGAGTCCTCTTTTCTCCATCCTGACCACAGCTCTGTGTTTTGGAGACTCCAAAACCTTCCTGTTCTGGGCTGCAGCAGCACACAGCTGTAGGGTGTCTTCTAGAGAAGATGTTTATTTTCACTGACCCTTCCTCTCCCACGCTTTCATGTCATATATTATTTTTGTGATTCTAAGTGTGAACAATCATCATCCACATGAAATCTTCCAGCTGCTCCTGGAGCTGTTTAGCCACCAAAGTCTGAAACCCATTGTCCACCCTTGCTCTGTTGGAAGTGCTGTCTGAAGGAAGAGCCCTAGGGACCTGGAGGGAGTAGAGGGCATGGAAAATACACACCAAGATGCCTCTTGATCTTGGTGGCTGCGGGGAGCATGCTGTCAGCATGGTCAGCAGACGTGGAAAGTCCCTCGGTTCTACCCCTGTTTATTTTCCTCTCTGTGAACTCCAACTTGCTTCCAAGTGATTGTCATGAAGTCCAAGCTTCCTGGCAGGAACCAATGAGGAGTTGATGAGACCCACTGAATACATTCCAGGTGGTGCAGTGTTAAACACTGTTTTTAAACCCTTTTGCTAGAGGTGATATCCACAGAACATAAAATCTACCATTTTAGCCATTTTAAACACAATCCATGGTTTCCAGAACCTAGGACCCTCAGCATTATTCCATTTCAGAATATTTCCATCACATCATCCCATAAATCCCATCAAAAACACCATGGGATTGGAGTTCCCATTTCCATTTTACAGATGAGCAAGTGGAGTATCAGAGAATTGGAACTACAAAGGTAACAAGGGTAGGCAGCATTGGAACTGGTCTTCAGCACCAGCGTGCCTCACACAAAAACTCAGCTGAGACTGTCGCAATGTCAGCTCATAGGAAGGTTTCTTGACCTGTGGAGAGGTTTAGGGACCATGAAAAGATTCATTTTACTTGTTATAAGAAACCCAGAAAAACAGGCATAAGAGAAAAAAATGGTGGCATCAAGCTTAAAAAAAATACCAGAAAAGGATGAACATTATGGTATGGCAAGGTAATGAGCAACTTGCATTGCTGACATCTTGTATCGGAGTGCCTGTTTGAGTCCTGGATGCTATGTCTAGAATCGGGGTCCTTGCTAATGTGCCTGGAAAGGCAAAAACAGTGGAATTGGTGGTCCAAGTGTTTGGGACACTGCCACCCTTGTGGGATACCTGAATAAAGTTCCTAACTCCTGGCTTCAGCCTGCCCTGGATGTTGTGGCCAGCTAGGGAGTGAACCAGCCGATGGAAGATTTTACTCTGTCTCTGAAAACATTGAATATTGTATTATTCCATTTATATAACATTCTTGAAATGAATTATAAGGCAGATATTAATAATTGTCAGGTGTTTGGATTGGAGTAAGAGATTAATATGTAGCTATAAAGCAATATCACAAAGGGTTGTGCTGACTGTTCTTTATGTATATTTGAATATGGTGGCATTGGTTATGAAAATATATGTGGTAAAAATCAATATATGTGATAAGATTGTGCACAACCACACACATACACACACACACGAGTTCGTATATAACTAGTGAAATTTGAATAAGCCCTTTGAATTATCCAAACATCAACCTTCTGATTTTGCTACTGTGTCACAATTACACAAGATGTAACCTTTAGGAAAGATTGGGCAAACTATACATGAGACCTCCCTTTCTGCAGACTATAATTATTTCAAAATCAAAGGTGAGATGATAAAAATTCTCTTGAGCATAGTGCCCTTACAATGATCCCCGTTCTTTTCTTCCATAAATGAGAGCCTACACTTGCCTTCCATGCTTCTCTCACTCATTAGTTCTCTAACTTGAAATTTTTCTTTTGAGATCTCTGTTGATTGTTTGGCACCTCAGACTTTTAGAGGGTTCTGATCAAGGGATAGTCATGAAATTCTGTCCTGAAGACCCCTAATTTGATGAAAGGTATTTGAATAGGAAAATGGTTAGCAATTTTTTTCTTTTTTTAAGATTTATTTATTTATTTGAAAGACAGAGTTATACAGAGAGAGGGAGAGGCAGAGAGAGAGAGAGGTCCTTCATGTACTGGTTCACTCCCCAAATGGCTGCAACAGCCAGAGCTGCACCGATCCAAAGCCAGGAGCCAGGAGCTTCCTCCAGGTCTCCAATATAGGCGCAGGGGCCCAAGGACTTGAGCCATCTTCCACTGTTTTCCCAGGCCATTGCAGAGAGCTGGATTGGAAGTGGAGCAGCCGGGACTCAAACCTGCGCTCCTATGGGATGCCAGCACCACAGGTGGTGGCCTTACCCACTACACCACAGCGCTGGCCCCTGGTGAGCAATTTCTAGAACATTGAGTTAAACTACTGAAGTCCCAAGAGCCCGTAATAAAATGATTTACTCTAGAATCTGCCAGAGCTTAATTCAACCCCCAAAATACCTTTCCATATAAACCTTTCTTTTGGGGAATTAATTCATGGGACTGGTGTTCTATGAGAGGCCTGTTTTGGTATTTTTGCTATGGCGTACAGAGCCTTTGCACCCCTATTTGTTCACACACGCTTACACATTGTTCTGCTTATGCATTTATTCTCTGATCCCTGTGTTTCAAGGTGATTCATGCTATCTGTTTCAGTATTTCCTTAAAGGCTCAATATGCCTCTTCCTAGCAATGTCTCTTCCTATTTCCCAAATATGCGTATTCTTCCTACTCCCTACTGGTGTCTGTATTAATTTACTTCTCTGGGGCACTTCCAAGTGTATCTCATCATCCATATTTTTGACCTCTAATTCATACTAAGGTATCCAATCAACAATCAGACATCTCCAATTAGGTATTATGCAAGTTAACTCCAAATCTACTCATCTAAAGTTGAATTGCAACTTCCCCAATCCCAGTCTTCCTTACGGTTTCTTCACTTCAGGAAAATCCATCTGCACCAATCCATCCATCCAAATGAGAAACCTAGTGGTAGTCTGGGCCCCTGTCTAAAACATCATACTAACACCAGCCTCTATGGAGCACCACTGCCTTCCCTGTGAATTAACTCTTATATATCCATTTTATTAAGGAAAATGAGAGTCAAGTGTTCATACTAAAACAAATATGTGAATCTATATAGTAAACACATGTCCTTGAGACATCAAATTCCAAACTCTTTTCACTTAACAATTCTACTTCCTTGAGGTTCAGTCTTTCAAACACATTTAGTATTCACTATGCCTTTTTTCTCTGCATTTTCCCAGGCTTCTTTCCTAAACATGATTGTCTCCTGAGCTGACTCTTCATCTTTGAGATTTTCTTTCTCAAGTTATTATTTTTCACTATCAACAGATTTTAGTGATCTTCAGAAACATTTATTGTCTTCTAGTATTAAAACTGATTTACAATATACCTCCCATCTCCAAAGCATGTGTAAACTTGAGGTTTCCTGTTTTATAATATAATCTTCCTCTTGGTCTTCTAAGGCTTTATTTATTTATTATTTTTTAAGATAGAATGACAGACAGAAAGGTAGAAAACACACAGACACGCACTGAAAGAGAAAAAAACAGAGAGAGAGAGAGAGAGACTGATTTTCTGCCTGCTGGTTCACTCCCCAAATGCCTGCAACAGGCAGAACTAGGCCAGGCTAAAGCCACAAACCTGCAACCTCAATGCCACATGGGTGGCAGGAGCTCAGATACTTGGGTCATTACCCACAGCCTCCTGGGTTCACTAATAGGAGAATGAATCTACAGTATGGAGTAGCCAGGATTGAACCAAGGACTCTGATGCAGGATTCAGAGGTCCCAAACAGCAGCTTAACAAGCTGTGCCATAAGGCCCACTCCAAACCTTCCCCTTTCTAACTGCTTATTTGTATCTAGGTCTTTAGCTTGTACTTTTTATTTTAATTAAAATTTAAGAATTGGAAGCCTTAAGATCTAATACAAGATCAATCTATCTTGCTAAATATCTTTTTAAAAATTGTAATAGATAACCTGAAGAGCTGTCAGAAACATACATGGAAGAAATCAAATAGAGATGGGTGTGGTAGCAAGGAAAGATTGATTGAATTCAAGTTCCCACAAATAAATCTAACAAGAGTTGTGAAAGGACAGGTGGAAGGATGCAAGTGAACATGGATGAACAGTTATGAAATCTTTGTGTGCTGTAGAATGTGATTTTAAAATGTTGGGAAAATCTAGCTAACTTCTTATAGTCCCCATGCTGAAATAGAAAACATGAAGAATTTCCCTTGATAAACTACTACTCATGAGGGAACGATGACAATGATGCTGCTCAAGCCCTAATCCTCATGCTCATCCTTGAACCTGACATCCTGGGACTAACTGTTGGCTAGTTACAAAGTATGAAACAGGAAGGTGTATTAAAAATTATAAAACCATTAGTTCAATATATTATCCTCCTCATCAATAGATTTCCTGTGGATTTTAGTTTCCTTGTTAACCAATTAACCACATTGGATGGAGTAGTGTGGTATGATCACCTTCATTTTAGTAGTCTTTTTCTTAGATAGCTCTCCTGTATTTTTCATTTCAATTGAAAGTTTTATTCCCTAAGATGAAGATTAATGTTGCAAGCACCCTTTGAACAACACCTATGGAAATATACATAAGGAAGAACGCGTTAGATGGGAAAGAAGAGGTACAAAGAAGTCTCAATGAAGGCTTCAAATGCCTTCATGAGATCTAAATCCAGAATGGCCATTTGGAGTTATCTCTACTTGGAATGAAGAGAGAGGTCTTTATAGTCCTGTGACAAGGCATGGAATGCTGTCCTGAGTAGGCAAGGCAGTTCTCTTCATCCAAGGCACTCCCCAAAGAGGACTGATTGATGCAGGATACCTTCCAGCAGTACTTTCAACACGGTAGATGAATAATGGGGTCTTTATTCCTACAGGGGTTCCGGGTGGTCCATTGTAATAATGAGTCCTGCTTTCAGGGAATTCCTGATGCCCAAGCATCAGCAATTCCTGGGGGAAAAGGGGGGTCTGGCAGAGCCATCTTAAGGGGTGGTTTGGATTATAGCGCTTTTCTCACTTTGTGAAAAATGATTGGGTAGTAGTTACAGATATTCTCAAACTTCTCAATATATTAATTGCCACTAACAAGTAGACTCATTTACCTCCTGGCATCTGTACCTCCTACTCCCAATCCTTTGTTCCCTAGTTAACTTTATTCTCCAACCCTCCATTCACCTTTGGGGCAGAAAACATCATTTTTATGACTTTATGACATGTGTTGGACATACATTGTTCTTTTGGATAAGAATAGGTTGAATCATATAATGTTGACTAGATGAGTAAGCAATTGGATGAATAAATGGGAGAAATTGATGGAATTATGAGTAGGTAGATGGATGTATATGATTTTAAAAAATCCTTTTGACTAGTTATCCTGATCTTTTCTTTTCAAGGAGCAAGAATGAGATTAAAAGTGGAATTCTGGTTGGAAAGAGGAAAAAAGAAATTAAAATGTATCAGTGCTAAAAGAGATCGATTTTACTTATTTCAAATATACTGGGTCCAATTATAATTGTTGGTTTGTTTTATGCATATGTAGTTCTCTCCATTGTGATCTTCTAGCCCCTGCTCTAGTTTCATCTAAATCCCACCTACCCTTCAAAATCTAAATTAATTACCTAGATTACCCTATCTTCAATTATCCACCTGACTCTCTGAGCTAATTTAATATTCACTGCCTGAATAATAGATATCAATGCAAGAAAAACTAATTTATTACATATTCATAACATGCAGGGACTGTGTTATAAATTAAAAATTAAGGGGCCAGTGCCATGACTCACTTGGCTAATCCTCCGCCTGTGGCACCGGCATCCCATGTGGGCACCAGGTTCTAGTCCCAGCTGCTCCTCTTCCAGTCCAGCTCTCTGCTGTGGACCAGGAGGGCAGTGGAGGATGGCCCAAGTGCTTGGATGCCTGTACCTGCATGGGAGACCAGGAAGACCTGGCTCCTGGCTTCAGATCGGCCCAGTGCCAGCCGTGGCGGCCCTTTGAGGGGTGAACCAACAGAAGGAAGACCTTTTTCTCTGTCTCTCTCCCTCACTGTCTAACTCTGTCAAATAAAAAAAAAATTTAAAAAAAAAAAACAAATGGATGACCAAATATCAATTTCTCCCTCAGGAAGTTTGTTTTCTATTTTTATGTATTTTATAGCAATGTAACATTGTAGTTCTTACTACAGAAGATGCAATATATGCTGAAAAGAAAGGCAGATAGTAAATGCCCAATAACTTTTCATGAATGAATGAACAATCAAGTCCAAACTCCTCAGGATGGATGAAGTTATGATGAAGGACCAAGCAGAGGATGCTACCTGAAATGAGATCCTGAGCAAGGAATAGTGTCAGAGAAGTCAGAGTTAACCGGATAGTTAGGAGAGCTGTGTCCTAGTTAGGGACACACATACACAGCCCTGATGGGGTCAATGAATGAGTGATGACAAGGTTTGCACCATGTCATGTCCATAATAATAAATCCACACATTTAAAAAGAGTGTTTTTTCTTTTCCATGCCATTTTAAGGCTTTGTCTTGAATTTTGACATGTCTTCATTTTTCCAGTTTTCAGCAAATGCATTTATAGTTCAATTTAAGTAATAAGGCATTCCACATAGTGATATTTCACTTTTTAAAATAATCACCCCAATTTTTTTCAAACATATTTATATTAAGACATTTGGGAACAAATTTGTAGTCAATTTTCAAACATTTCAAGCAGTCGGATGTCAAACATATATTAGTGTTGCATTTCAGCAGTTTATCAATGAAATAAAGCAGACTGAAGTCTGAGTTGTCAGCTTGTCATTTTGGATTCTAGAATGAAACACTGAGGAAATTCAGGCTTTTTCCTAAGCTCAGTTCTACAGTATTAAATACTTTATTTAGTGCCAATTGGCTTAATACACATCATTTAGAGAAATAATAATAATAGTAAAACCCTCCCTTATCCCTCCTCCTCTGCACACGCATATTTTCACTAGGGTCAAGTGTACAAGACAACATGCTTGCCCCAAACATAGAATATTTTTTTCATTCTTCATGCTTTTGTTCATCATGGAATTTCTTCAGTGATAAAGCCTTTTTTAAAACACTTCTCTTCTGAATGCTTAATTCCATACTTCTACCATGTGTATAGGTCACTTCCTTCTCTAACATACATCACATTAATGTGTGACATTGTTAATGTTCATCACAAGGGATGTGTTTGGTCAACATCTATTGAGTTACATAAATGCGTAGACTACCAGAGAAAATAAAAGATCAGAAAACAAATTTTTTGGTAAAAAACCCAATGAGTGCATACTTTGGATTTTTCCATTTCACTGTACACACATTTTGAATGAATGAAGAATAGTGTAAATAAATATTAAATTCTGGTTCATGATAGCCATACTGAAGTAGTAAGGGGGATGTGTAGATATCTGCAATATGCTTTGGAATGTATTAAAAATGGATGGATAAATGGTAGAGGGATGAATGGACAGATAGATGATTCTAAAATTGAGTATAATAAAATATTCATGGTAGAAAGTAGGTAGGTGGTATGCGAGTGCTTATTACAAAATTCTTTTAACCTTGTTGTATGTTTTTAAAGTTCTAGAGTAAAATATTTGGGAAGAAAAAAAAAGGTGAATAGTAAAAATTGATCACAGAAGATATAAATGTAAACAAAAGGAAACAGTTTGATACCTACTGAATCAGATTTTAGCATTTACTCAATTTTTTCATTAAATTACTTTAAGTACCTACTCCGGTCCAGGAAACAATGCTGTGAAATTTACATTGGTCCCACTTATATAACAGGGTTTTCAAAACCATGGAAAATGTATATTGTGAAAAAAATCATCCATGAATTTAAAATGTTTTGTAGTAAAATAAACATATCTTTTAATTTCATTTTTCCACAAACTTTCTGAAGTATCCTTGGACATGGAGTAGAACACCATACAATCCCAACAATGTGCCCAAAAGTAGATAGAAGAACCCGAATCTCAATAGAGTTCTGACTCAGGATCCTGAACTTGAGAAGCTGTGAACTGAAAACAATTCTGTTTCTGGATTAGAAAGACACAGACAGGTAGAAAGGAAACTGCAGAATATTTCCATGGGAAGAGAAACCACTGAAGGTAAGCTGGGTGGTCCCTGCTTGCATGAGGCTTCAACCAAATATTTATGCATCAATCTGAGATGTTAACATATCTTATCAGTGAGGAGATTAATGATGGCTTTTGTGTGTGTTCAAGGCAGGAGCGTTTTATGTAAGAAACACTCCAAGATTTGTAGCAGTATCACAGGGAGTTCTAGCCTGAAGTCGTTACATCATTCACATGCAATATTTTATTTATTGATTTCAACTTAATAAATTAAGGACACATTTGAGAGGTGAGCATGAAGCTTTGGAAATCACATATATCTTTTTTTAGACATAAATGTTTAGGGAAGACTCACAAATATGGACTGTAGTTGGGTTGTTTAGATCGTAGAGAGGAAGAGATTATACTGCAGCAATGGGAACCCAGGCTTGCAGCTAAAGTCAGGTAATCCTTTGGGAAGGTCACCTAATTCATAAGCTCATTCAATTTTTGACCTTAAGTATGCTACAAACTCTCCATAACTTAATTGGTAAAATGGGATCATCATACCTCCCTGGAATTGTTGCTCTAGACTTTCAGCTAAAGGTGGAAGACTGAACTCATGAGTTCATCTTCCGTCTCTTCCAAAGATCACTAAAATGACAGAAAAAGATTGCAAGATGCAAAAGTCTAAAAAAAGCAAGAATAACAAAGGAAGAAATCAAAGAGGAAAGGGGAAAGAAACACATATTCGGGATGACAGAAAGCAGATGAAAGAGTGAAAACAGACTTTGTAGAATAGAAATGGCTTAAGGAGGCAGGAGAGGCTACTCTGTCTGAGAACTTGAGAATAACTCAGAAGCCGTACACTCCGATTATCTCAGATGGCAGAATGAGGTGCGGGACGGCATGCGGGAGGGTTTCCCAAATGACCTTGTAAGGTTGCTCAGATCTTCAAATCACATTCATTCGCTCAGTGGTACCAGAAAGCCACTGCTCCCCAAAGACAATAGAAGATTTTGAGTTAATGCTTCCAGAAAAAATGCTTCCAGAGAAAGTGAGCAAGAAACTCCAGCCTCAGGCCACACGGCACAGGTGAAGGTATTAATGAAGCATCGCCCCAGAAAGAGGGACATGTCCTGCATCTCCACAGATTGAAAGGTGAGTTTCTACTCAGGTCACCTTTCTTGCTTGGCTGCTGTAATGCTGATGAAAAGTTGTATAATCTTAAGAAATTTGAATTAGTTTTACTGGGAAAACTGAGTAGCTCAAGAGAAAGGGGAATAGTAAATATATAAATTGATGGGAATGAGATGGGAAGGGGAGGGGAGGGGAGGGGAGGGGTGGGGAGGGGAGGGGAGGGAAGGGAAGGTAAAGGGAGGGGAGGGAAAGGACAGGAAGGGGAGAGAACACAATGCAATGCAACTACATAGAATGGACATCCCCTTAAGAGAAGAGATATATTTCCTACCTTACCACCCTTACAGGGAATCCTATAAATTAAGCCCCACCCCATACACAGAACTTTTAATCAACTCTCCAGTTTTAATTTTCAGATGTGACTGACTACCAATGGTCATCAACATCAACAGGAACATCACTAAAAGGAATGAGACAGGTCAGATGCAAAAGTACATATAGAAAAAAAAATGTGCACTTGAAGCAAATAGGAAAAAGTTGTGAGGGAATAATTGCTTTAGATTATTTCCTTGGGGAAATAAGAGGAGATATTGAACTGATGAAATAAGAGCCAGATACTTCAAAAAATTCATAAATGAAAAAATAGGCTACATTAAAAATACCGTATCAGTAGCAAAATTACAAGTGTTCAAAGAGTTGATGATCCTTCAGAGAAATGTAGGGGATGGAATACAATAAGAGGGTATTGCTCAGGACTTATTATTTAAACATAGATGCTTCAAAAAAGGTAATAGTAAAAATAAATAGAAAAAAATTGTTAAAAATTGATTAAGAAAATTTCCCATTAGCAACTGACTGTTTTCAAATCAAAAAAGATACATTGAGTACCTACTATATTTAATATCAAAAAATATCCTCATGAAATTTCAGAGCATAAAGATAAGCAAATGATCTCAAAAACTTAGGGAAAAAGTATACATAAATAATAACCCAGCACCAGCTAAAGCTTTTAAAGACAAGAAGAAACACCTTCAACACTCTAAGGTTAAAATTATTTTCAACCTAGTCATCGGTATCCAGTCAAACCAGCAACCCAAGTTGAAAGTTATAAGAAGAGATTCTGAAACATGCAGTCTTAAAAATATTACCTGCTGTGCACCCTGACCCAGTAAACCTCTGGAAGATGTGCACCACCAACCTGAGACAGTCATGAAGGAAGAACAGGAGAGGCACAGGAAATGACAGAGCCCTAACAGGATAAAGGCAGTGAGAACCCCCAGTGTGATGGAGATCTCTCAAATGACAGTCTGAGAGCCTTTAAAGAGCAGAGCAGGGGGCCAATGGGCTTCAGAAAGGATGTCTTCAAGGAAAGAAAATGAAGCTGATAGCCTATCCCATGTTGAACGGAGACTTGTGATTTTGTCAGAGATTTGGAGGATGTATTATTAAACAGGCAAAAAATATAGGACGAAACCTGCGCTGTGGCATAGCAGGTGAGGCCTCCTGCAGTGTCAGCATCCCATATGGGTGCCAGTTGTAGTCTCGGCTGCTCCACTTCCAATCCAGCTCTCTGCTGTGGCCTGGGAAAGCAGTAGAAGATGGCCCAAGTCCTTGGGCTCCTGCACCCTTGTGGGAGACCCAGAAGAAGCTCCTGGCTCCTGGCTCCTGGATTCGGATCAGCTCAGCTCTGGCCATTGTGGTCATTTGGGAAGTGAACCATCAGATGGAAGACCTCTCTCTCTCCCCCTACCTCTCCTCTCTGTGTAACTCTGACTTTCAAATAAACAAATAAATCTAAAGAAAAGAAAAGAAAAGAAAAGAAAAGAAAAGAAAAGAAAAGCAGTTGTTTCTGAGTAGAAGATCTAGTAGTTTGCTGATGTTTTTTACCCATGTTGTAGAATTACATGATTTTTTAAAATTTGAATGTTTTATTTTTGCAGAAAATAAGTAAGTATTATAGTTCATCAGCAACACAGACTGTTGCCCACAGGAGTTGGCTACTCCTGGTGGTTAGGACGCAAGTTCTGAGTGGAGCCTTCTGGATTCTTAGTTTATCTTCCCCTCACAAGTTTTCTGACCATGGGAAAACCTAATTTACACTCCCATTGCCATAGTTCTCCCATCTTCAAAATGAAGGCAATTTCACCATAAAGTGCAGAACTTTTTCCATGGATTTGTTGTAGGGATTAAAATTATGAAATTTAGTGGTTTAGGAAAGTTTCCAACAAATAGGAGGGGCTTTAGTACATGCAGTGTCATTATGTAAAGCCATTTAAAAATTGATGTTCACATATGAAATTGATTATTAATTGTGTTAATTAGCTACTTTTAGCTATTTTACCATGTATATAGACTTCAAAATAATGTTCTAAATGGTAACCACTTAAGATTTCATTTACCAATTAAAAAATTCATTAAAAATAAGTTATCAAACCAAGAAAAAATTTTAAAAAAATTTAATGAAAGGATCTCAAGGTCTGTGTTAATGAGTGCATTACATTTGTTTTTAATGTGTGAAAACACCTGGACATGCAATAATACATAAACAATGATTTTCTCCAGGCTCTGAAGATTTTTCTGCTTTCAAAACTTTCTATCATGAGCATATCTCAATTTTACAATCAGGGATACAATCTCAATTTTAAAATGCAAATGATCATTGGAAGATAAATCTGGTTGTCATAGGGAGAAATGATGAGAAGATTAAATGAGAAATGGTAACATCTGGCACATCTAGACAAGATGCTTCTTTGTCCAAAGTAACATTCTGATGGCCGGCGCCGCGGCTCACTAGGCTAATCCTCCGCCTTGCGGCGCCGGCACACCGGGTTCTAGTCCCGGTCGGGGTGCCGGATTCTGTCCCAGTTGCCCCTCTCCTAGGCCAGCTCTCTGCTGTGGCCCGGGAGGGCAGTGGAGGATGGCCCAAGTGCTTGGGCCCTGCACCCGCATGGGAGACCAGGAGAAGCACCTGCCTCCTGGCTTCGGATCAGTGCAATGCGCTGGCCGCAGCGCGCCGGCCACAGCAGCCATTGGAGGGTGAACCAATGGCAAAAAGGAAGACCTTTCTCTCTGTCTCTCTTTCTCACTGTCCACTCTGTCTGTCAAAAAAAAAAAAAAAAAGTAACATTCTGAAATCAAGGTATCAAGGTAACCCTATCAATTTTGTCCAGTCTGGGCTCCTGTTGTGACCTAGGGTCATCACAATATACACATCCATCCAGAACAATACCTGGAGAGTTAGCAATATTGAGATACATTTAACATATTTAATGAAAAATGAATTAAATGCTTAGTCATAACTACTTCTGTCTACCAGCATTTAACAAGCAGTAAACAATTTTAAAATATTTGTTGATTAAACAGATGAATCTTTTAAGAACTGCATAGTTTACAATATCATGTTCTTAAATGTAGGATAGCCCTTTAAGAGATGTAACTTGTATTTCTGATATAAATGCTAACTCTCCATGAATAAGAGAACTATTCAAATCCATTAAAAACCACTGTCATGGGGAAATTTCTACCTGGAGTTACTACCTGAACTTATCTTTTCTTGTGCCCCTCACTCCCAGTTCTGCCACTCTTTGTTTCCACATTGATCTGCATGCAGCTGATGACTCTCTAATATCAGAGCCCCTCTTAGTCTATGTATACAATTCCTCCTTTTTGGTGATACCCTCATTAATATTCACTATGTAATTTAGCATTGCAAAGAAAACCTGCTTGCCCCCAAAATGTGTGCCAAATGTTTCCATTCATTCATTGCTAACCTGAGTGTTGGGAACTTACTGGGTTCCTGATGTTCCCCGATGGGTAGGAAGACCAGGTTCCCAACCTCAAGATGCTTGTGTCTAGGAGAAGTGGCACACACTTCACCTACCAGCCATGGAAGAGTGCATGCCTCCACAGGGCTACATACAGAGTAATACGGGACACTTTTCAGGAAGCACCTCGCTTTTCAGGAAGCGTGGGTCAGGGCCAAGACAAGAACTCTGTAATGTTGTCTGTTCCATCTCTCTAAGTGGAATACTCTTTTTTTTTTTTTTTTTTTTTTTTTGACAGGCAGAGTGGACAGTGAGAGAGAGACAGAGAGAAAGGTCTTCCTTTGCCGTTGGTTCACCCTCCAGGGGCCGCTGTGGCCGGCGCACCGCGCTGATCCGATGGCAGGAGCCAGATACTTATCCTGGTCTCCCTTGGGGTGCAGGGCCCAGGTACTTGGGCCATCCTCCACTGCATTCCCTGGCCACAGCAGAGAGCTGACCTGGAAGAGGGGCAACCGGGATAGAATCTGGTGCCCCGACCAGGACTAGAACCCGGTGTGCTGGCGCCGCAAGGCAGAGGATTAGCTGGTGAGCCACGGTGCCAGCTGGAATACTCTTCATTCCACCCAATCACTGTTGTATTTTATCTTTCTGGTCTTTATGAGAAAGACTTAGTTCCCTGATGCTAATCTGAGTCACAAATAAATCTGCCCTTGGAATAACCATGATACCCATAACTTACCAGTGTGATTTCACTGCATAAGCCCTGCATTTATGACAGCTCAAAGGGCGTTCTGTTTAACTTCTTCTCATCCAATTACTCTAAGGAAAATTTAGAATTCCATGAGGGCTTAAGAACAAATCTGTCCTGTTTAATGTTTTAACACAAGTGTTTAGCACAGTGTTTCATAGAGTAGGTGTTCCATGAATATTGGTTAAATAAATAAATAACCTATAGATATACTCAGTGAATACTTATTCATTAATCTTTCAAATGAAAGGATGGGATAAGATGATCACCAAGTCCTGTTTAAGCTAGAGATGTGTTACTTATATGCCAAGTGGGTATTTAATAGGAAAGGCAGACTTTCCTTCAACTACTCCAAAGAAAAGTTTTCAAGCAATGTGTCAAGTAAGGGCCTTGGAATCAAATGTGTGTGAACCAAATGTGTCCATGGGCTCTGGAGACAGACTTGGGTTCTGATTCCTGCGCTGAAAGTTATTAATTAGGGAGCCCAGGAGTAATTCAGACTCATTCACTGATTTTGTCATCTGACCTCAGATTTTATCATCTCCAAAAGAAAAGTAGCAATGTGTGCATGACATATGGAGGACATTCAATACCTGCTAGTTGAAAGATCAAACTCAATAGAGAACTAAGTGAAATCACCCACCTATAAACTGATGTAAATATTTATGTGTTCACTTCCTCCTTCCCCATGTCTTAGAATCAAACAGAATGATTCTTCTGACTTTGCAAGAAAATGTACAGCTTGTTTTAATTTTACAGGAATAGAACTGCATGACTGTGCTACTTCCCCACAGGATTTAAATATAAAAGAACAAGTGAAATAAGACAAGCAATTTATTAATTCATTTCACAATGGATCCATGTTACATTATCTTTAGGGTCCTTTAACAAACAAAAATTAATTTCTAAACCCACAAGTTGTTGGCACATTGATGGACTCCTTAATTACAGGGTCTTTGGTTTAGAAAATAATGATTGATTATTTTAGGCTGTATTTCACTTAGTTATGGATGAGACCCTGAATATTTGCACAGAGAAATTATTTCAAAGTTATTATGATTAATAAGTGTTATAGACAGGATGTCTGAGTTATTGCAAAATCTGAGACAATGGTAATAATTTTCTAGAGTGTCTGAAAGGGTTGTTCTGAGATAGATGACAGGAAATTGGGAAAATGAATTGCGTTTTTGCTTATTTATTCAGCAAATATTTATTTGATGCTTACCAGACCCTGTGATAGGCACCAAGAAACCAGGACAAACCATGATTCCAAGATGACTTCAGTGTAATGAAGGAACCAACTCTTAAGTGAATAAATTCAATGTGGTGATAGTGGTGCCATGACAGAGATTAGAGAGGGGTCACAAATGTGCAATTTTATTTCATGCTAAAAACATAAACTGAGATCACCTCATGAAGGAGATGATGTGAGCTGACGCTGGAGAGAAGGGGAAGGCCTTCTTTGGCAAGGCAGGGAAGACAAGCCAGATTGCTGAAATAGCATGAACAAAGGCCTGGGAGATAGGAGGAAGCATGTACTGAAAGACAGCTTCCAGGGACTAGGACTTCGAGAGGAGGGAACAAAAGGGTGAGTGGTAAAGGTGAGTCTAAGGACTTGGTTGATCCACTTGAGGTTTGTAGGCAAGCAAGAAAAATGTGCACAGTCCCATTTCAATGATACCTTTCTGGTTCCAACATAGCAACCTGAAGTTGGCTAAAATGGTGGATGAAGGAGATGCTGGAGTCTAAAGTATCAGCAGGATGCACTGAAGGTAAGGTGCCCTTCAGCATTCTAACTAAGGCTACTGGCTGTGGGGTAAAGATCAATGTCAGTCATGGAATTATGGGTCTCAAGTGAAGAAGTAAGTTTAATACGCTGGATACAGTTCCAATGAAACGGGATCAAGGGGTCTGAATTATAGGTGTTTTTCATTCATTAGAGATGTATTCTTAACTAGATATGATAAAGTGTTTGATAAAGATAAGTCAAAGTAGGGAATCCAGCCTCTCAGGACCTTCATTATATCTCTAAGCAAGGTGTAACTGTTTACATGTTATCTTTACTAATGGAACATAAGGAGAAATACAGTTCAGGGTGATTTTTGTGGTGGTTGTCCTTGTTTTGGAATGTGTTTTATCTTGTAAATAGGGAGTGAGATTCTTTTTTGATTACCAAGGTAAGGATATCAAAAGTAGGCCTGGCTACAAATGAGTAGAAATATAGAAACTCATGGCTTCTTTTAAGTGAGCTTCCAAATTCATGTGTGTATACTCAATTACACAGGATTATAAATTATACAAAAGTAAAATTTAACACTCCAGGGTGATCTGATGTGTCTTCTGTCTTTTTCCCAAGGACTATCCTTGAGATATGGTTCTATTGGTATTTTCATCTGTCCCTTTTTATCTGACCCTAAAATATCAATGGATGGCCAGGCAGGAGTACACATTGACAAACATAAGAAAAACAAGTTAAAATGAATTTGTCTACTATGCTTATTGACAGTGTAAATTAAGGATTGCTCTAGGGACTGCATAAAGCAAATGTACAATGCCCTCAACTGGCACAGATGTCTTCTCCTTTTCATCACTTCCAACCTTATGGCACAACATCCCTTAGTTCAAATCCCCGGAGAGACCTCCAACAAGGGTTGGAATTTCGACTCAGTCACTTGCTATCTTTGTGGCGAGGGGACAAATTGCCAAAATCTCTCTCTGATCTTGATTTATTTATACATCCATTCATTCATGGAGGCAGGGTAACATGATTGTCATTTACTTGGCAGTGAGCAAATGAAGACGGGAATTCATGTATTTTCTTGTGAATGTGTAGGTTTGAATAATTACTCACGGGCAGCCATACGGGTGAGGAAACTAAAATACGAACAGGAAACATTACAGCTTCCCCAGTGGATCCTAGACATGATCACGTATTTCCTGAGAGTTACTACAAGCACATTCCAGAGGAGGTGGCAAAGGGGGACTTTATTCTGCTTCAGAGGGGAGTGGGAGTACGAACTAGATTTGGGCTCCATCAAATCATATCTGTCCTTATATCTATTTAGGGTTGTGGGGCTTCAAGGGTAACTTGGGAAAAAATATTTGAGTAATTTATCAACCCTCTTTTCTGCTTAGGCTGTTAAGCTCTGGCCTTAGGGAGTCAAACCAGGAGCCTTGCTCACCAATAAGACCATCAATCATTCACTCCACCCTTGTCCCCAACCCACAGAGAAAAGCCGGAGTTGCTAAAGGGAAGTTTGCTGCTGTTTAGGGAACAGCCAGCACATAAATATGGTCATTCAAGATGCATGCCTTTTAAAAAAGAAATTGTTTTGCAATAAAGAGAAGTAATGATTATCAGTGCAAGAACCATGAAATAGCAGATTGGAAATAAAATATGCTTTTATTAAGTCTCCATTTCTTTGTGGCAGAAAGGAAAATAAATAACAGAGTGCAGAGCTAGGGGCTGAGAAAATATTGCCAAGGGTGGAGCCTAATGACTCGACTGTGAAACAAAAACTCAGCTTTGTATGGAGTTTAATATGTTGGCGAAATCAGAACAAGTTTTCAAGTTCTCCACTGACCTGGCATGCAATGCATCTTTATTTCCTGACTTCTAAGCTCAAGATGGACTGTTTAATTTTCTCTCTTTTTTTCCTAATCTCTCTTGATTTCATTTTAAGAAGTACTTAGCCATTGTTAGACTCAAATAAATCCTCTGATTCATTAGGATTCCTTGAGATTTTATAATATGGTGTTTTAAATAATACCACAATTAACATTCTTTGTGCTCTGTGTTTTTGTTCTCCAGTAATCTCTCTTTTGTCTCACCTCTAGTGCTGCCTTGAAGCTATCATAGTCAATTTCATAGCACGCATGCGCACAAACACACACGCACACAGACACACACCCCATGCCACAATTTTCTTGGTAGGTTGCCTAGGCTAGATCCTGACTGCTTTTATTTTGTAGGTCATTGCAATGTCATATCCATATTAAAGTCTTTAGTAAGCGGTACCCTGAACTGGAAGAAAAGTAGAAGCATGTTGATTTTCTTTCCCTCTTATCCTTTTAAAAGAAATCTCCTTTTTAGCATCTTGATGAATTTTTAATCAATTTTTAAGGTTTTATTAAGTCTCAGGTAGCAGCCAATTAAAGTCTCATTCACAGATGCTTCATTAATTTCATTTGTTATCAATAAATGCAGCTACATTTCTTGATACATTTGGATGTCCTGTAAATATACATGAATAATGAATTCCCAGCAAGAAATATAACACATTGTTGTGTAAAGCATATTATAATGACAGGTATTTTTGAAGCATGTGTTTAATACATAACTCAAATTATCACAACGTGGGTGTATAAATCATAGCAGATTTTAGAAATAAACTTCTCAAGTGTGTGTATGCAGATTCCTCATGATAATCTTTCATATTTTTTGTGAATGTGTGGGTTTGAATAATTACTTCATTGGCACCCACACAGATTAATGGTTTCTAAGCATGTCATAATTAATCTGTATTTTTTCTTCAAATTTCTGTAACTGCTGTGAAAGTGTCATAGTTCGTGTTTACCAGATAGAGTTTCTTCTTGAGTTAATGGGAAGTTCAGCTATTGCATAGGGTGGGCCATTACGTTTGCTGTTGTGTGGATAAGAGTGGGAACTGAAGAATCTGAAATGTTGCATGAATAATAAAAGAGTCAATGACATCTGAGCTGTCTTTTTCTCTGGATATTGCAGCTTCAAATATTTAATCTGAAAGCATCTAAATAAGGACCGTCAGTAGAGAAGGAAGCGGAAACTGGCTCTGAGTAAATGACGTAGTCTACTCACAGGAGGTTACATTTCCACCTATGGCTGAGTGCAATTGGCCCAGCTTCAGAGAGAATGTCTGGCTGGTCCACCCATCCTAATACAAAGCAGAGAGCCTAAGTGGTAATGAGTTTCTTGCTGCTGGAAACACTTAACCAAAGACAAGAAAACCACTTTCCTGGGAAGGAAGGTTCCTCTAGTTGACCATGAAAGACGCTTTTAACTTAGTCACTTTACGATTCTCTCCCTAGACAAAGGCTTCTAAGGAGAACAAAGATTCTTGAGTAGTCTTGACTCAGCAGATCAAATATTTTTGGTCCCTTCATTTGATTTTAGCCTCTGGGAAATTAATTGGGGTCCAGTAGCTAAGAGTCTTAGAGTTCTGAAGCTCACAGAGCCTACAGACATCTTCTGGCAAAGAGAGGTCACATGAGAGAAAAACGTTGTAGCACAGAGAGTGAAAAATGACTTAACTAAAATCACCCAGCAAATTGAGGTAGGCCTTGTGAGGGGTTGGATTTTATCTCCAGAAATTCATATATTGAAGTCTTAACATCTGGTACCGCAGGTTGTGACCTTATTTGGAAATAGGGTCATTGAAGATGAAATCTGAAGTGAAAATGAAGTCATTATGCTGGGCCCTCATCTCATGTGACTGGGGATCGTATGAAAAGGGACAATTTTAACAGAAAAACATACATGAGGAGTCCATCATCTGAAGACCGGAGTTCTGCTGCCATGAGCCAAGGAACTATCAGCAGCTAGGAGAGTCTAGGAACACAGTCTTTCCTACTGCCTCTACAGAGAATTCAACCTGCCAATACCTCCATCAGACTTCTCAAATCCAGAACTATGAGACAAGAAGCTTAGTGTTTGGTACTTTGGCATCACTGAGTGTTTGCTCGTTTCCTTGCAAACAAATGCAGAGCTCACATGCAGGGGCCGTGACTCCTGGACATTGAGTTTGTTTGTTTGTTTGTTTGTTTCTGACATTGGCTTTTGCACCCAACCCTCGAGGAGACCAGGGAAGATGATTCTATTTAAGTGATAATGCCCCTTAAGTAGCATTTATAGAAGTCCAGTTTGGGGACAGATAGGAACTCAGGACATGTTAGTATCATTGCTAAAAAAAAATTACTTGTACCATGTACATAGTAAAAAACCCTGAGTGGCCAAACTTGTCTTTTTTTTTTTTTTTGTCAGGCAGAGTGGACAGTGAGAGAGAGAGACAGAGAGAAAGGTCTTCCTTTGCCGTTGGTTCACCCTCCAATGGCCTCTGCGGCCAACGTGCTGCGGCCAGCGCACCGCGCTGATCCATGGCAGGAGCCAGGTGCTTCTCCTGGTCTCCCATGGGGTGCAGGGCCCAAGGACTTGGGCCATCCTCCACTGCATTCCCTGGCCACAGCAGAGAGCTGGCCTGGAAGAGGGGCGACTGGGACAGAATCCGGCACCCTGACCGGGACTAGAACGCAGTGTGCCGGCGCCGCAAGGTGAAGGATTAGCCTAGTGAGCCACGGCGCCAGCCAAACTTGTCTTTAACATGTGTCTAGGTCACACCCAGATCTGAATATGAATCAAGAAAGAGTAGACTTTCTTTTCATCTAAAAGGGTATCTCTATTTGTATTTGGACATCTCTTTGAATGTAGTCACCTATAAATTATAACTCCTTGTAGATACAAATGGTGGGACAAACCTTAATTTACTTTTTTTTTTCATATTGCTGATATTGCATGATTATGACATAGCAGGTATCCTTGTCCAGAACAATCACCAGTCTGTGGAGTGAATGAACATGTTGGCTTTGGATTCTTGGATCCTCCTGGACTTTTGCTTATTTAGGTTTTGTATGATTTGCAAAACACTTTGATAATTTTATTCCCTAACATCTTCCTCTTACCAGTTTCAGAAAGTAAGCAAGGAGGCTGGCCTCTAATTACTTTATGATGAAGACATTAAATAAATAGTTCTAAATCATGCAGTGAGTTAATGACAGAGTAGAGACCCCAGTATTGGTACTTAATGCCAAAATATTTTCAACTAGAAGAAAACTGCACGTGTTGTAATACTCTCCTTCCATACTTCATGATGTGTGCTTCTTTTGATGTGCAGCTCTCAAGTCTCTCTTCTATCCGCCCAGGAAAGGTTACGCGTTCTGCCTTACTGTCCTCTCCCTGAGTCCTGTGACTTGCTCCATCACCAAATGTCAACAGAAGTGACATGTACACATGTCAGCAGAAGTGTTGTCATCGTGTGGTCCCAAGATATGTACCCATGGCACAAAAGCAGCACTATGCAAATAAGATCTTATCTCTTAGCTAGAATCTGGCATAAAAATAGCTTGCCATAGCCCATATTCAGTAAGTGATGGCGGCACAGACTGGGAGAAAATAATGTTTGTTTGCTGTAAACTGTTGGTAATTGTGGGCCTTTTCTAAGTTTAACATATTATGATCTATACCTAATACAGATTTCAAAAAGAAGCAATCTTCTCCATCCTGTCTCAGGAGAGGGAAGAAAAAGTTTTGCTATTTAAAAATCAATGTAGTCAAAATGGATATTTAATGTATTCGATTTTGATTTTATGAAGACATTTAATTTATGATGTGCTCTAATACATTAATACAAATAGATTAAGTACTTGTGTATGATAATAACTACAATGTATTTAACATTTACCATGTTTTTAAGAAATTCATACTTCATTTTCTTGAGATCCCACATAAACCTTGAAATGTGATGTGGTTTATAAGAGTGCTGTGCGTTCTTCCCCATCCTGCACCATGACTTTGCAATTAACATAGCAGCCCATGATATGATGTAGGAGTTAGTAGATGAATAATTTTAAAAATGCTTCTTCCTTCAAAAAGTATGAAAAATTACATCACAATGAAGGCCAGACAGTCATTTAAGATTACTTATTTAGGCTTGTGAGAGAGCCAGCACCGGAACCCAGGCATTCTCCATATCAGTGTTAGTACAACTAACTACCTCAGAAGAAAGAATTTTCCAGGGAAGTGTTGGGTTTGTATTATTTCATGCTTATCTACAACAATATTTATCTGAATTTTCTGAGTCTAGACTGTTGAATTGCTTCCACTTTGAAAAATAAAAAAAAAGTAATTTTGGACGATTTTCACGATTGGTATCTTCAGGGCTTAAATTACAGACTCATTTTTTGATATGCAGACAAGAAAGGCTCAACATCTTAACGAAAATGTAGAGTGGGAAAGTTAGGCAGAGTAAGTACTTGAGTAAATTCTCCATCATAACGGTTTTGGAGATGAGTATCTATTTGTAGAGCTATTAGGATGGAAACCAGTATCAGACCAGAGACCACGGGGGCAGGTGAAACCAGATGGAGTTTCCTGAGGGTCAAGAGAATCTTACTTTTTTTTAAGATTTTATTTATTTATTTGTCAGGTAGAGTTACAAATAGTGAGAGAGACAGAAAGAAAGGTCTTCCTTTTCCGTTGGTTCACTCCCCAAACGGCTGCCACGGCTAGAACTATGCCGATCAGAAGCCAGGAGCAAGGTGCTTCTTCCTGGTCTCCCATGGGGGTGCAGGGCCCAAGCACTTGGGCCATCCTCCACTGCACTCCTGGGCCAGAGCAGAGAGCTGGACTGGAAGAGTAGCAGCCGGGACTAGAACCCGGCACCCATATGGGATGCTGACGCCGCAGGCGGAGGATTAACCCAGTGAGCCATGGAGCCAGCCCTAAGTCTTACTTTTTTTTTTTTTTTTAAAGATCTTTGTGAATGTAGGTCTAAAGTAGCTGCTCCAGGTGCTGATCTTCCCTGGCCATCCGCAGGTTAGAGAAGTGCCCTGTGGCTCTGAGGGGAAGGAGAACACTGGAGGCTGTGGATGTAGCAGCATCAATTAGAAAGTCACAATAGAAGATGTCCTGATGTGATGGAGATGTCTCTTGCAATACAACACAATGAGCCAGGAGAGGTGAAGATTGAGAGGAGAGAGAAGTTTTGAGGAAATAAAGGATACCTGTCCTCACAACTTAGAGATGGAAAACATGTGAAGGACATGAAGGCCTGAGAGCAACCAACGTGTAAAACGTAAACTAACTGTAAAAAACTGGGGGCACCAGGCTGTAGCTTACATTATTTCTATGAGATTGAAAACAACAATGAAACCTGTTATAAACAGTATAGGTGAAGGCAGAAGTTTAGGGAAGAAATTTAAGCATGTCTTAGGCATAAAAACAACGTGGGGAGTTGTATGTTGGTATACAGGCAAACAGAAATGCTTGTGAAAGGGGGATTTTCCAGAAGTTGAGGAATAGTTTGCATAGTTAGGTCTACACCTTCTTAATTATAACCGCTTGTCTCGGGGTCGGCAGTGTGGCATAGCCGGTTAAGCCGCTGCCTGCAGTGCCGGCATCCCGTATGGGCACCGGTTCAAGACCCGGCAACTCCACTTCCAATCTAGCTCTCTGCTATGGCCTGGGAAAGCAGTAGAAGATGGCCCAAGTCCTTGGGCCGCTGCACCTATGTGGGAGACCCAGAAGAAGCTCCTGGTTCCTGGCTTTGGATCGGTGCAGCTCCAGCTGTTGTGGCCAACTGGGGAGTGAACCAGCGGATGGAAGACCTCTCTCTCTCTCTGCCTCTGCTCTGTGTAACTCTGACTTTCAAATAAATAAATAAATATCTAAAAAAAAATAACCACTTGTCTCTGTACTCCTTCTTGCTAAAACCACAGTTTTTTTTATAGGTAAGCCCTCAGTGAAGATCTGTGTGATGTGATACAATGCAGAAAGAGGCATTTGCAAGAATCCCTTTGTCCCTAAATCCTAATGAAGCATCCTAATGAAGCTCACCCCCGATCCCTAAGTAGAATCCTAAGGTCTAAGGCCTTTGGAATCTCTCTTTGAACACCTTAAAGCTTTACTGAAGTGTTTGAAAATTCATTACACTTTATTTGACTTCTTTTTATTGATGTCTCTGATGGAATACTGGAGTCAACATGTTTCAGGAATTACACCCAACAAAGTAGAGGAGACTCTGTTAACAACAATGCTCTCTGGAAGCCAATTTTGCCTTCATCTACACCTTTCTGTTCATATATGTATGTGAATGCATTTGCATCCACACCTTCACATGTATATCACTCACGACATAGTTGCACATTTCCAGTTAAAGTGATACCTAGAGGGCCGGCGCCGCGGCTCACTAGGCTAATCCTCCACCTAGCGGCGCCGGCACACTGGGTTCTAGTCCCGGTTGGGGTGCCGGATTCTGTCCCGGTTGCCCCTCTTCCAGGCCAGCTCTCTGCTGTGGCCCGGGTGTGCAGTGGAGGATGGCCCAAGTGCTTGGGCCCTGCACCCCATGGGAGACCAGAAGCACTTGGCTCCTGGCTTCAGATCAGTGCGGTGCACCGGCCGCAGCACGCCAGCCGTGGCGGCCATTGGAGGGTGAACCAACGGCAAAAGGAAGACCTTTCTCTCTTGTCTCTCTCTCTCTCACTATCCACTCTGTCTGTCAAAAAAAAAAAAAAAAAAAAAGTGATACCTAGAAAGGAGGTATATCCATCCTTCAGGTGAAGCATACACATGGCAAACAAAGAGAAAAGAAAAAAAAAGTATAGAAGAAAGTAACTCAGAAGGGCAACAGAACAAAAAGTTGTAGTTAATTATGATTTATAAAGTTATTAACTCACTAAGCATTGGAACGAACCAAAGAACAAATTTAATTTTAAAGAACATTAGAGTAGCAAAGTTGCTTAGATGAAAACATAAGCAAAGGAAATGTATTTAAAGACTGAGAAATCACATTTTTTGAGGAAATAGCCCAAATGTCACCTTTTAATTCAGCTTTCATTCATTTAACATGAATGCAAGTAGAACTAATAGAGAATAATAATAACTCAACATTTCCTAGACAATTGTTATTAACTGACATAACTTGAGTTTGTTTCTTTGTTTGACACAATTTGCATATTGTTTGAAAAAACAGATTACTGTTGCAGTTTATAATTTTGAACTCATTCCATTGTGCGCCTACTCTGTGGAAATCAAGGTCTACCCAATATTCTATGTATTATGCATGTATAATTAAGCTGAAGAAAGCATCACATTCCCTTCTTTGGAAGCAAAAATAATCATTGACTGCATACAGAAGTTTTGATATTTTAGAAATCACCCACGGAATATGTGATGGCAAAGCTAATGTAGTTATATTTAATTGTATAATGTATTTAAGCTATGTTGTAACTCTAAACTTCCCTGATTTTAACCACTAACATGTGAAACAAGAAGAAAATTATAGCAGAAAACAGATGCAAATGTACTTCATCAAGTCACATCCCGATGGCTGGAGCAGTGGTTCTGCCCCTGCACTGATCACTCCAGTTTTAACATGGATTGATGAGCAGAGACCAAGGAGAACAATGACACATCTCCCAGACATAAAAGTTTTAAGGGAATGAAGTCTTTCCATATAGCCACTCTTTCTTCAGTGTTCAATAAATGTCTACAGAGCACCTAGAGTTTCAGGCTCGTCTCTGTTTTGATTTCCTAAATTCTCCTGCCAGAGCTCATCCGGGCCCCTACAGTATCTTGCACTTTTTATATACAGATGCTCCTTGAGTTGCGGCAGGGTTATACCATTATAAATGCACTATAAATTGAAAATATCATTAAGTTGAAAATATCGTAAGTCAAATATGCCTCACCTACCTAAGAGCATAGTTCAGCAGCCCAGTACTCCACAGTGTTGGTCATTCACCCTCTTGATCACATGGTTGACTGGAAAATGTGGCTCTCTGCTGCTGTCAGTATCATCAAAGAATACAGTGCCTAGGAAAAGGTCAAAAGTCAAAATTTAAAGTATTATTTCTACAGTGTGTTTATTGCTTTCACGCTGTGGTAAAGTGAAATTGAAATGTTAGAGGCTGGGGATTATTGTATAATAAAACTTTAAATGGGAAAGAGAGAGAGAGAGAGAGAGAGAGAGAGAGAGAGAGAGAGAGAGAGAAGGGAGAAAGAGAGAATATTTTCCAACTGCCGTTTTACTCTCTAAATTCTCAGAATATGGGGCTAGGGCTGAGCCAGGCCAGTCAGGAGCCTGCAACTCAATTTAGGTTCCCCAAGTGGATGTGGATGGCAGGGCTCCAAGCAATGAAGTCATCGCTTGTTACTCCTCAGGATGCACATTAGCAGGAAACTGGAATGGAAGCAGAGCCAGGACTTGACCCCAGGGAGTCAGACATAGGATGCTCGCATCTCAAGGGTATCTTAACACTTGCACCAATGATTAGTCCCATGTATAATGAAGTTGTACATATATGTATGGAGCAATGTTGATGTGTGTGTCTGGCAATGTGTAAAGGGTTCTACAGAGATTATCTAATTCCCAAAACAATCTATTGAGCCCATGTCACTGATGCAGGACTGAATGTTAGACAGCTTAACAAGCCGTCCTAGATTTATCAGGGTGAGCTGGTGGAGCTGTTAAGATAGTCTCAGGCATCCATCTCTAGAGTGTTCTTGTGTCTCATGTTAGTGCAATAGAACCCATTTAGTGGATGTGTGAATAGCTGCTGGGTGAGTTCATGGTTGTTGATTAGTTGATCGGTTGGTGGTTGGCTGGTGGATTTGTTCTCACGTCTTCCCCAATAGACCAGGAGCTTCTTGAATGCAGGGATTCCAGTTTATTAAATTATTCTATAAGGATCAGTTGCCTAATACATCCAAGATTCTACTCTTGATAAGTATGTTGTAACAAGGCACAAAACAGAAATATACAGACTTTCCTCTTGGAGCTTATTTTCTGATGGGAAAAAAAAAGACTAACAAATAAATACATAGTGTGCTTATTGCTGTAAAATGATAGGGGAAAAATAAACTGGGGCATGGAATAGGAAGTCCTAGAGGTTAGAAATCAGGATAGTTATTTCATAAATGGTGGTCAGAGAAGCTGCAAAGTTAGGTGAAACTATTCCATACAACAGCAGTGAATGCAAAGGCATGGGTGCATGTACTGGGTTGCTATTATTAACAGTTATTATCATTAATTTTTAGATTTGGAATGTTTAGGAAATTCATTAAGGGATTACTATTATATGTGTAAAAGTTAAATGGATTTCATTGGCCAATAAAAATATTTCTAGGATGAGTGATGTGGCTCAGTGGATTAAGCTTGAGATGCCCACATCCCATATTGGAAGGCCTGGCATCAAGTCTCACATCTGCTTCTTTTTTTTTTTTTTTTTTTTTTGACAGGCAGAGTGGACAGTGAGAGAGAGACAGAGAGAAAGGTCTTCCTTTTGCTGTTGGTTCACCCTCCAATGGCCGCCGTGGCCGGTGCACCATGCTGATCCAAAGTCAGGAGCCAGGTGCCTCTCCTGGTCTCCCATGGGGTGCAGGGCCCAAGCACTTGGGCCATCCTCCACTGCCTTCCCAGGCCACAGCAGAGAGCTGGCCTGGAAGAGGGGCAACCGGGACAGAATCCGGCACCCCAACCAGGACTAGAACCCGGTGTGCCGGCGCTGCAGGTAGAGGATTAGCCTAGTGAGCCGCGGCGCCAGCCCTCACATCTGCTTCTAATCCAACTTCCTGATAATGCATCCTGGGTGGCAGCAGATGGTGGCCCAAGTCTGTGAGTTCCTGCCACCCATGTGAGAGGCCAGGAATGAATTCCAGAACCCTGGATTCCATCTGTCCTGACCCCGGCTCTTGTAAACATTTAGGGAATGAACCAGCAGATGGAAGATCTCTCTCTCTCTCTGTCATTGTCACTTGGCCTTTAAAATAAAAATATCACTGTCACTTGGCCTTTCAAATAAAAATGTAAACAAAGTTTTAAAAAATAAAAAATGTTTACAATATGTGTTGGTAAATGGAAAATGACCTCTTTTTAATATTAATACTAAATGAAGAATTGTATATTTTTGCCCTGAAGAAGGTTAGGCAAGACCATTGTAGTGCCATGGAAAGAACATACCTTGGGATCTAAGATCCAGAAGATTCTATGATTTATTACTGTGCAACTTGGAAAGAGAACAAGATTTCTATTCTCGGAGAAAATAGAAGCTATGTCAGAAGAGACGTTCCATCTGCATCCATCATCATATATGGCAAATTTCCTGTATCTGTGCAAAAATTACAATGCATGAACTTTCTTTGCTTCAAAGTCAACTTCTCTTATTGCACCCTGGGCCCTCTCTATCTAGCCAAGAACAGCTCATTTACCTTCTCTCTTTTCTGCATATCAACTTTCCCTGTTTCCTTTATCATTCCCACCACCACGAAAGTACACTGTGATATCTCTTGTCTTATCAGAACTACTTCATTTACCTTATACCTCCCTTAAATGATGACCCAATATCTATTTTCCTTGACGACAGAATTGCTAGATACACATTTACTGCCTTAATTTCTCCCCTTCCCACTATCCCTTGTACCAATTCCTATGAGGCTGGCCCTCTACTGAAACCCCTGTCTATTTTTTTCTGTCAGGTGCAGTGGTCTTTTACCTGACCTCTTAGCACACAGCACATCAGTAACAGTTTGACATAAGTGCTCTTCACCATTCAGATCACATCTTGGCTGCTGGGACAATACGCACCCAGTTCTCTTTCTACCTCACTGGTCACCACCTCCCAGTTTGCTTTTCTGGTTTACTTTCTTCCTCCCCAGCTCTACATAGTGAACTGCCTAGGATTGACTCCTGGACCTCTTTCTGTGTTGAAGTACTCTTTCATCCCTAAATTAACCCACTCAAACTCTGAATGTTGAACTGGCATGTTTATTTGCGTATTTGACAAAAGAAAAATCTCAAAACCGATCCATTCCAAACAGATTCCGGCCCCTCCTACCCCTGAATCAGCTCCTTCTACATTCTTGATCTTCCCTCAGTAAGTGGCGACTTTATCTTACCAGCTCTATAGGGCACAACCATGGGTGTTGTCACTGACTCCTCATATGCCATCTCCAATTCGTAAGCAAACCCTGTCAGGTTCCTCTCAGGAACATTTAAACTCAGTGTGTCCCTCATTTGTGCCACTGCCATCTCCTAGTCCTAAGCGACCAGTATTCTCCCTGTTTCTGCTTTGCCCATCCAGCTCCCAAGCACTTTCTCTCACAGCAGCCAGTATGGTTCTTGTGTGAGTGACCATGCTACACCTTAGCTCAGCATCCTTCTGTGACTTCTTATCTCTTTTAGTAAAAAGTCAGACTCACATGATTGGCCCTTACCACCAACCACCACGTCTCTGATCTCTCCTTTTACTACCTCCTGTGTCCTCAGAATTCAAGTCATACCTGTTTCCTTCGTGCCCTGAGGCCTCCAAGCACCACAGGGCCTTAGCATCTTCTCTTCTCTGCTGAAAGCTTGCTCCCATCCACCTGCCTGAAAAGCTACCCTACTTTCTTCAGGCCTCCACTCAAAACCATCTTTTCAGAGAAATCTCCCATGACTAACAGACACAGAATAACCCTTCATCAATAGCATTCTTTTCTTTTTAGTTTTCACCAAAGAAGTTTGTTTTTTTTTTTTTTTTTTTTGACAGGCAGAGTGGACAGTGAGAGAGAGAGACAGAGAGAAAGGTCTTCCTTTTGCCGTTGGTTCACCCTCCAATGGCCGCCGCAGCCGGAGCGCTGCACCAGCGCACCGTGCTGATCCGATGGCAGGAGCCAGGAGCCAGGTGCTTTTCCTGGTCTCCCATGGGGTGCAGGGCCCAAGCACCTGGGCCATCCTCCACTGCACTCCCGGGCCACAGCAGAGGGCTGGCCTGGAAGAGGGGCAACCGGGACAGAATCCGGCGCCCCGACCAGGACTAGAACCCGGTGTGCCGGCGCCGCTAGGCGGAGGATTAGCCTAGTGAGCCGCGGCACCGGCCACCAAAGAAATTTTAATCCCCTAACATGTTTCTTTTTCACATTCCCTCCTCCCATTATTACATAAGTAGCACATGACACTAGTCTGGTTGAATTTTTTAAGAAAAATTTTTTTTAAAGATTCATTTATTTATTTCAAAGTCAGAGTTACACAGAGAGAAAAGGAGAGGCACTGGTTCACTCCCCGACTGGCTGCAATGGCGGGAGCTGTGCCAATCCGAAGCCAGGATCCAGGAGCCTCCTCTGGGTCTTCCTTCATGGGAAACTCATGGGGCTCAAGCACTTAGGCCATCTTCCACTGCTTTCCCAGGCCATAGCAGAGACTGCATCGGAAGTGGAGCAGCCAGGACTCAAACCAGCACCCACATGGGATGCCGGCACTGAAGGTGGTGGCTTTACCTACTTCGCCGCAGTACCGGCCTCTTTTAAGAAGATTTGTTTATTTGAAAGTCAGAGTTACAGAGAGAAGGGAGAGACAGAGAGTAATTTCCATCTGCTGGTTCACTCCCCAAATGGCCACAATGGCTAGGGCTGGGCCAGGCCGACACCAGAAGCCAGGAGCTTCCTTCAGGTCACCCACGTAGGTGCAGGGATTTAGACCATCCTCCACTGCTTTTCCCAGGTGCATCAGCAGGGAGCTGGATAAGAAGCAGAGCAACTGGCCCTTCAACTGGTGCCCACATAGGATGCTGGCACTGCAGGAAGTGGCTTAACCCAATGTTTGGTTGATTTTATTCACTGCTGTGCCTGGAACTATGTCTACATAGTTGTAATCTCTCTATAAATACCTTCTGGGTAAATAAATGAATGTAATAACTGTTTATGGGCACACAGACTATATACATACATACTAAACCACGTTGGAGTATATTTAATATTCATGCATATTCTCTTCCTAATTTTCTGCATGTATGTGCATATTTCTGCTTTTTCTGTACATTTGCCTTATAGAGTGGAGATCTTAAAGTAGATTCTACTTTATACCCTAATTGTTTCACTTAATATGAAAGCTACAAACCACCTTCACACATTATTTTGAACATTGCCTAAATGAGTCTTTGAACAATGGGATGGTTCACCTTCAAACAGTAAGTCAGACTTTACCCACTTATTTGCCCATTATCAAATAGACTTTTTTTCACTTTTAATTCACTCTTCTCACTAACAGTGTGATAAGCATTTGTACAAATACATGTATATATATATATATATATATATATATATATATATATATATTTCTAACAATGTCCTCAGGGTAGAAACAGAATGGTGGCACATGGGAGGGTGTGAATTCTCTGAGATTTTAAAGATGTTGGTGTAGCTTTCCCAAATGGTTAAATCTACCTGTACGCCAACTTGGTTTCCTTGACCAGCCATTACTTTGATATGAATGCCTTGCCTTCATATACTCGGCTTGTACAACTGATGAATTTATTATTAATTTCCACTTTTCTACAGCCACTTCTAGAAATGAATGTTTTAGTTTCATTTCTAATGCTTCAGATATAGTGATTTTTTCTTCAAAGAGTGTGATCACCTAAAATTTGATGGCCATTGAGACTCGTGAGCTTTTTTTATATGGAAATGCATGACCTGGAGTAAGTAACCTTGCTTTTCCAGTATTAACCTGATACCAAAAACATAAGCATTTCTACCCATCTTTTGAGACTTTTTTTTTTTTTTTTGACAGGCAAAGTGGACAGTGAGAGACAGAGACAGAGAGAAAGATCTTCCTTTTCCGTTGGTTTACCCTCCAATGGCCGCCGCGCTGCAGCCGGCACATCTCACTGATCCGAAGGCAGGAGCCAGGTGCTTCTCCTGGTCTCCCATGTGGGTGCAGGACCCAAGCACTTGGGCCATCCTCTACTGCACTCCCTGGCCACAGCAGACAGCTGGACTGGAAGAGGGGCAACCTGGACAGAATTCGGTGCCCCACCGGGACTAGAACCCAGTGTGCCGGTGCCGTAGGCAGAGGATTAGCCTATTGAGCCGTGGCGCCGGCCTATTGAGACTTTCTTTTAATTTGAAGTGCAAGAGATGGGAAGAAAGGGAAAGAGAAACAGAGATTTCCCATCTGATGGTTCACTGACCAAATGCTCACAACAAATATGGTTGGGCCATTCCAAAGCCAGAAGCCAGGAACTCAATCCAGATCTCCCACCTAGGTGGAAAGAATCCAACTACTTGAGCCATCACCTGTTGTCACTCAAGTGCACCTTAGTGAGAAGCTGGAACTGGGAGCATAGCCGAATCTTGAACACAGGCACTCAAGTGTGAGAAGCAATATCTCGGGATCTAAAGCGCAGTGCCCAACACCTACTCCTCTCCCATCTTTATATGACTATGCTTTCTACCTGCCTAGCCAACTAACATGTATGTCCTCATTGAATTGCATCACTGAAGAAATGGTTTAACAGATGTTTCAGAACTTACTGTGACTACATGTGAGCATGGGAATTACTTGGTTTCTTGGGAAGAGCATGGGTTTGGAGTCAGTGGAACACGGAGTACAACACCAACTCTAACACATAGTAATACAGTGACTTCAGGTACATCACTGATTCAGCCTAAACTGAGATTCTTCGCCTATAAGGAAAACAGAACAACACATGTCTCATAATGGTGTGGTGGAGACAATGAGAACAGCACACATGTATACAGTTCCTGGAAACTTGTAGTGATAGTAGCTCTCTTTCCACTTCTTCAGTTACCTATTCAGTAGCCAGTTCCATTTGTTATTGCTATTGCTGATGTTACAAGAACCATCTCTTCAGAAAGATTATACATAACGACCCCCATTGAACTTGAGGCACCATGTGAATCGCTTTGGCCAATGAAATGTCACCACACAAATGTGTTGCTTTTGAGCAACAGAAGTTTAGCTCCTCATGCTCTTTTGTTCTCTTGATTATGACAACCAGAGGAAGGTTATTTTTCTAGCATGTATCCCAAAGTAAGGGTGACAGAGGGCAGAGCTATCGCTGACCTGCAATGGACATATTATATGAGAAAGCAATGCAGTCCCATTTTCTAAGTCAATAGAGTTTGGGGGATCTTTATTATCAAAGCTTAATCTAGCCAACCCTGACTGATATTCACTGTCTACCCCCCACCACCTCTAACAAAAAAGAATTATCTAGTCTTTCCCAGTGAAAGAAAACATACATAAAGAAAAATGCTTACTTAGAACCTAATTATGGCCAAGGCTCTTTGTGAGTTATTAAAATTATTTATAGATACTATCTGCCCTCAAAGAGATCACAGTCCATTATCTCCACATATGTTGTTATGAATTATCTCTTCCACTCACACAAGGGAAGATGTTCTGTGACCCAGAAACATAAAGGAGAAGTCACAAAATGTCCTTCTGACAAAAGGGCGTGGAGTAGAGAGAAAATTTTCTCATTGTGTCTACATCATATTCTACATATGTCCCAAAGTGACTAGTTCACTGCAGTGTCTGTTATTGTAGAAGGAAAAAAGCAATTCCACAAGCTATTTTAGTTTTCCTAATGGAAAAACTAGATGCTGCAGATGAAAGAGTTATTAGAAAAATAAGTCTCTGCTTTTCTATAAAAGCATCCAAAATGTGCTGCACGTCTTGGCCAGTCCATCAGCACTGTGAAGGTGTGCATTAACAGATGGGATCTCTAATCAAAATATATCTTAAATTTAAAGACTTTTTTTTTCCCTAGAAAGTAGCCGAAGGAGAAGAAGAAGAGCCAGAAAAGGCATCAGAAGTTGAAAGACTATACCTCAACCCCATTTTCAATGCTGCCGATTCCAACAACAAGTAGAGGTCTTGAGGCAGGAATTCATGGAGGCTGCTGACCCCAGCTGTTTCCTCACTCCCCTTTCCTGGCTCTCTGATTCTCCTCCATTCTCTGACTCTACTTTGGGTTATATGCCTTTGATGATATCCTTGGCCTTTTCCATTTCTTCTCATTTCTTTTTAAATGTTGTAACTTAAAAATTGTGATAAGATATACACAACATTAACCATTTTGAAGCGTAAACATTAGAGTCTATTAGTGTGTTCATAACACTTTGAAACCAATCTCCAGACATTTTTCATCTTGCAAGAATGAAACTGTGTACTCCTTAAATAACAGCCACCTGTTTGCCTCTCCCCCAGTGCCCTGGTGACTACCATGTTATCTTCTGTTTCTATGGGTTTGACCATGCTTGATGCCTCAGATAAGTGAAATTGTGCAATATTTTTCATTCTGTGATTGGCTTCATTTAGCATGATGTCTCAAGGGTCATCCATTTTGCAGCATATTTCAGAATTTAATTATTTTTTGGTTAGATACAATTCTCTCATATGTGTATACCTTCATTTTATTTTTCTGTCCATCCATAGATGCACACTGGGGCTGTTTTCATGCATGGTGAGCTATGATGTGCTGTGGAACTATTAATATAGGAGTGCCATTTTTCTTGAGTTTGTATGGAAACTCTGTCCAAAACTGAAAGAGTTTCATCTTCAGTCCTCAGCTGTAATTGGGCAGGAATCAAGCAGCAGAACTGAAACTGGAGTGATGGTATGGGTATGTAGATGACAATGGCATTTAAAGGGCTTCAGGAGCTTCTGAAACCAAGAGAAATGATATTTCAATACACTGCTTAAGATATCAGAAACTAATTCAGCAAAAATTAATGATGAAAAATGAAAATTTTAAATAAAGAAATAAACAATAGCAGTATTTGAGGGAAGGAAAGAAGGAGGAAGGGAAGTATGGTTATCTTCTAATAATTGTACCTATGAAATACATGAAATATGTTCTCTTTGCATTAATAAGCAATTTTTAAAAGAATTTTAAAAAGAGCCAAATTACAGGTGGGTTCAAAAGAAGAAAATAGAGAAATTGATCCTGCCTTATTTGAAATTTGGCACTTCCGAGTCATTGCTGTGTTGCAGCAGGGTAAGCCACCACTTGTGACACCAGCATCCTGTATTGGAGTGCCAGTTCCAGTCCCAGCTACTCCTCTTCCCATCTAGCTTCCTGTCAATGTACCTGGGAAGGAGCTGAAGATGGCCCAAGTACTTTGGTCCCTGTCCCCACATGGGAGACCAAGATGGGTTTCTTGGCTCCTGTCTTTGGACTGGCCTTTTGAAGGAGTGAACAGATGGACAGAAGATCTCTTTCTCTCTCTTTGTCTTTCCTTCTCTCTCTGTCACTCTGCTTTTCAAATGAATGAATCTTTAAAATCTGCCACTTTGTTCATCATATAATTTTGCATTTTTTACTTTAAAATATTTTATTGTATCTATTTTTAAAAAATATTTCATTTAAATACTATTTGAGGGTTGTTTTGTTATCTCTTTAAGAGGCATGACACCTGCAACTAGTACCTCACTCTCCCCGCCCCAGTCCCAGCCATGTCAAACAGATTAGAGTTGGGTGCTTATGGTCCCATTGGCTTTTTAAAACCAGATCAGATCTAGAAATAGCTCCTTTGCTATTGTCTTTCTAAATCTAAAAGCAGGAAAATTTCCTGCTTAAATTCGCCATTCTTTGTTTGGAATATCCCTTTTTCTGAAAATAAACTATTTATATCTAAGTAAGTTTTATAGGTGATCAGTGGGACAGAGCTAACCAGACACTGCTATAGAAAGTCTAGGAGTATATGCTGGATTCGTTCAGTATACCGATACACAAATCTGTATTGTGAATGTCAGAGTTAAATGGAACCTGCAGTATTTTCATATCTGACAAGGGGCTCTTTTGTCAGGGGCAATCCACCTCCTATAAGTACATCAGATTAGCATTCCATACAGCTCGTTTAGGGAAATACCTAGACAATGGCAAGAAGGAGATCTCAATGAACACTCTGGGAGAAGAGGAACACAGCTTGCAAAGAGGTAAATTGATAATAAGAGTGCTGACACAACCCAGAAAACAGTGTCACAACAGAAAGTTGAAAATAGCTCACTTGCCACTCTGGGAGAAGAAAGTTTATGTTGCATGATTTAACATCCTCCAATTGCTAGATAACACACAGCTTCATGTAAGACAGAGCAGGAGAGATGTGTTATTGTTCATCACCCTACCACAGTGGCTACACTGTCATTGATAGAAAAATACCATTTTGTTAATTTCATTTTAGCTTTCCTAAAATCATCAAAGTTGAAAGGTCAAAGTTGGCTCTACTAGAAGGTGGGGAAGTGAATTAAAATTGATAAACTTGGAGGCATGAAAAAAGCGTCCCCCTCAGCATATGATGGTAAAATGTATTTCTCTGGATGAGGCAGTAGAGGAATTTCTTTTTATTAGATATTGACAGGTCAGCCATCTTAATGATATCCCATTATAAAAAGTAGGCAAAGTTTGTTGGTGGGTCTTTATATGCCAGACCCCAGGCTAAGCACTTATGTGGATTATCACTTTTAATACTTATAACAGCTCCAGGAGGTATATATTATAATTGCCCCCATTTTATTCAAGAGGAAAGTCAGTTCAGAGAGGTGAAGTCACTTACTAAACTCATCACCTCGTAAGCAATGGCACTTAGAGCTGAAGCTGGGCAATATGATTGTAGAGTCAGTTCGTAACCATTGGAGTCTAGAACCTTAAAGCGCCTGCCTTCTAACATACCAGCAGGCACTATGTTGGGATCCAGCTGGCAGCAAGTTCAGGTGGGAATCATAGCATTCTGGCTCAGACCAACTTACATTATGCTAAATCAAAGGAATGGAAGAACAACTGAGAAAAGTGGCAGTAGGATGGTCAGCGGCAACATGATCGTTTCACACTTTTCATGCCAGCATTACATCACACTAGTCAAAGAGAAAACAAGGAAAAACACTCTGTGGCAAGACAGAAGCGTCACAGTGGAAGTACTTCCTACAGAAGCAGATTAAAGCTATCTAGGATGAGTAGGATCCACACACTTCCAGAGGAGGAAAGAGGCTTAGAGATCAACAATTCTGAAAACAAAACTGTGGCAAAAATACTCACTGTTCTCCAAGTATCGATGTCCCTCCTCCACGTTTCTCAGGCAGGGCCATGGGATGCATGCTGAGCAATGGATTTGACAAAGATCTAAGAGTCAGTGCCCATGCTTCAACTCTTCTCTTCACCTGCTCCAAGGACATTTCAGCATCAGTGTCAGATAGAGCATCTTGGATGGTGATTATAAATAGAAAATCTTCCCTTCAAGGTAACCCATTTGGCAGATTTGTAAGAATAAACTTGAATGTGTTAAGTCCTTTATATTTCATGGTTTGGTTAATTTGTGACATGGAATTATATAACCTATCCTGAAAATTCATGGTGACCGTAACGCTCACCGGAGAGCAAAACAATAAAAAAATCAGATTGTAGATCCATACTCCAGTCTACTGAATTGAATTCCTAAGGATGGGACACAGATCTCTTTGAATAATCTCACAAAACTAAAATATTCAAATGATTAGCAGTTTTGAAAAACACTGTTAGGTGTCAGCTAGTTCCACTCAGACTTCCAATCTGCTTCCTCTCCAAACTCTTTTCTTTTTAAGTGTAAAAATGATAAGGAGATGGAAATGCTAAATACTGTGGTTTGATTAGTACATGCTATATAAATGTCTTCAACTGTTGTACTATATCCCATAAATATGTACAATTATCATATGTTAATCAAAAATGTAGAAAACCCTTGTGAAATGTAAAGAGCTAGATAGATGTTCTAAAAGAATCTTTTTAACAAAAGGAAGTCCACAGCCTTAGGTGTCCTAATATAGTATGACAAGTAATGTGGGTTGGGCCATCAGTTTGCTATTTAGAGTTGCTATGCATTTCAGCAAATTATTTAATTCTTCTGGGCCTTGTTTTTCATATATGCAAATGAACAATGAACGTATTTTATACAGGTATGTGTATATGATTTGGGAAGCAGAGTGACAAACAAGGCGAGAGAGATAAAGAGTGAGCTCCCATCTGCTGGTTCATTTCCGAAAATAGCACCTACTTTGAAGTGATGGAAATGTTATCTACCTTAACTGAGGTGCTGAGTATACAAATGCACATGCTTATCAAAAATATGAAGTTATACAGCTAAGACATTTGTATCTCACTGATTGTTTTACCTCAATAACAAAAATAATCAATAGTAATAAACTACCCAGTTTGCAAGGCTGTCATGATGATTAAAGCAGGTATCCTCAGAAAAGAGTAACTATTATTGTTTGTTATATGCTAAGCATTGTGTATTACATACAATTATCAGGGTGTCTTCTTAGGTTATACATATATAAATCCAGTGCATACTTGTTAAGCTGGGAGAACTCAGACTATTTTAATTGTGGATTTTTCTCAAGGCATTTGTTCATGTTTTAAGTAAGTTCTCTTGGTTTCAAAAAACAAGTTTCATATTTACTCTGTGAATTTCTGACAGAATGTTTTGGATTCATGCCTCAGCTTATCCATGACTCATAATTTTACAAATAGTGCATGCACTAATGGACAATACATATTTTGTTATGCCTTTGCTGTAATTAATCAAGCAAAAAATGAGTATTATATTTTCTAATAACAACTTTGTGCCTGCAAAGAAAAATCTTACAAAAATGTTAATATTTCTATATGGTTGCCTGCATCAAAATGCACAATCCTTAATTCTAATTTCAAGCTTTAATTGCTATAGACCATAACAATAAAGGATGTTGTGTTTTTCAAAATACACTTTCAGTAAGTTTTCTCTGTAAGAAATGCAACACGGTATAATGATACATGTCACACAGAGAACAACAAAGGAAAGAATGGCAAATATTACAAATGTGTTTAGAGAGAGACAGGTTAAGTTGCTGCAAATTTTAATTTACTGGAACCCAAGAAAATGTACTTAACAATAATAGACTCCAAGAATAAAGCAGATCTTTTGTTGCTAGAAGTGTGTGAAATGTGATAGAGTCTCTTACATCAAAAGGACCTCGGGAAAAACTTGCTTGTTTGCCGAACTTCTAGTCTGTGCCTTGTTCTGTCCTAGAATTTCTGGGGATGCAAAGACAAAAGCAAGATTTCTCACCTAAGAAACATTTTTTTAAAAAAAAGTTTTATTTATTTATTTGAAAGTCAGAGTTATACAGAGAAGGAGCAGCAGAGAGAGAGAGGAAGGGAGGGAGGAAGGGAGGGAGGGAGAGAGAGGTCTTCCATTTGCTGGTTCACTCCCCAATTGACTGCAATGGTTGAAGCTGAGTCAATCCGAAGCCAGGAGCTTCTTCCCGGTCTCCCACATAGGTACAGGGGCTCCAGGACCTGGGCCATCTTCCACTACCTTCCCAGGCCATAGCAGGGAGCTGGATCAGAAGTGGAGCAGCTGGGCCTCGAACTGGTGCCCATTTGGGATGCCAGCACTGCAGGTGGTGGCTTAACCCACCAAACCACAGCGCCAGCCCCTCTCCCAAGAAACTTATACTTATGAGAGTTTTAGTTGTAGTGTCCGATTTCCCAAACAAAACACAAAGCACAGTCACGATGCAAAAGCAGAAGGTTATTTATTACCAGCCGGCTGGGACCCCCTACCCACACACAGCCTTCCGGCAGTGCACACGCAAAAGGCCCCCTCCTACATACAGGAGAAGTTTTTATAGCCTCATATAAACAAGCATGCACATCATCTCATACGTGTGTTACTTCCTTATTCTCTATATGGCAAGTATCTAAACCTAGCATCTTTATTGGTTTGTTTAAATGTAACAGGGCTATACGTCACACAAAAAGAAATGGCAGGAACGTTACACAAAGGAAATGGTGGGAAACAATGGGCCATAAATTCCAGGAAATGTTTTGTGTTCTTTGTTTCCAAGAAGCCGGCCTGCCTCCATCCTGGTTCAGGATGAAGCCTGTCATGGCGTTACAGCAGGCAAGCAAGCAAGCCACAGCACAGGAGCAACACCGGCATTTAGCAAGCCAGGGACTCCAACTCCCACACCCACATAGTAAGTTGCTGTTCTCTTGTCTCCAGTACTCAGAGCAGCAACAATAAACTCTGGGATTAAAAAAAAATAGAATAAAATAAGGGACCAGTATAAAAAATCATATAAGAGAGATAAATGACTTCTTGGCAATCAAAAGATTTGGCTGGAGCAAAATTTCATGTATTAACATATTTGAAGAGGGCTGTGGGTATCCAAAGAAAGGAGCAGGCAAGAAGACACAGATTTATAATATGTCCCAAGAAGGTGTGGGGGAAAAGAGAGACAGAAATAGGGACCTCTTTCCCTACGACTAGGCAGGTCCTGTTGCAGAGGTGGTGCACAGACTATCAAGTTGAAGCCATCTGTATCATCACCAAGTCCCCTCTTCATTCGTGAGATGCTCTCATTGTTACAGGTCTCCACATGAAATCCCAATAGTCACCCCCCCCCCCCCACACAACACCCATTCTGAGTTCTCATTGTTACCAACTTCATCATGTTTCTCATGAGTAGTTGATAACATTTGCTTTCCCATTACAAGTTAATAAACATGTGTTGAGAATCTACTACTTTCACATATTTATAATTTGTTTTAATTCTTCTAACAGTCCCAAAAGTTAGACATCATCATCTCATAACTACATGCAACCCAAATGTCCTCTCCATGTTTAGTTTTAGCTTCAAGAGACACTGTTTCACCTGTACAAACTCACATTACTAACCCAGTACCATTTTAATAGCCCTCGAAACAATCCAGTCTCACAAAAGCAAGATCAAGTTTGGTAAAAGTTACTGAAGGTATGATAGGAATAAAAATAAATAGAAAAGGGACCTTGCATCATATCTTTATGAATCAGATTTTCTCCATCAGATATTCCACTGCTCAAAGTTCACACCTCTGCTTTGATGCCACGGAGGCCTCCTCGAGTTGTGTGATGTAACAGCCCCGCACAGTTTAGCTGTACCTGGTTGCTCAGTCCCAAATTTTCATCCTCAAACCATTCAGGGAGCATCTTTCTCTATTGGTGGTTTTATTGATGTTCTTCATTCACTCTGCATATTATTTCTCTCTTCAAAGTACATGCAGGAATCCCCTTAGGTGGAATTCCAGTGAGTGACTGTCTTCATTGCTTTGCAAGTGGTTGGGACAATAAGCTTCTGTTTTCTCCAAATCACCTCCACTTTACACTAAGACAACTCAAGTGTTAGGAAAATAGGATCAATGGTCAAATCAATCACCATTCTTGGAGTTCCAAAACCATAAAGACGACACATTGGAATTCACCATGCGTCTCAAAGTGAAGGTCCTGAAGACCTCCAGCTGGCATTTCTCTCCAAACTGCAGCCCACCCTGCGATTTTTGGGAAAGGAAAGAAGGCATTGAAAAGAAAAAAATCCAGTAATAAAAGAGCAGGATTCAGAAGTTCTAAAGGAGATTGATAAAGAAATTTGGGAATTAGAAAAATGAGTAAAGGCTTCACAGTGGGGGTGGGTTCTGAAAACTGGTTGGCGAATTCTGTCATGTGATTTATTTTCTGTACATTAGTGCACCCATCTCGGATTCTTAAATCTCTTGGGGAAGAGACTATATCAGAGCTTACAATCATTTGCTTTCATACATATGTTTAGTTTTGTTATTTCTGATATGCTGATGGCGTTTCCAAATCTGCCCACCGTTTGTTGATCCTCCAGTTCATTTTAAAGTTCTACATCGTACACTACCTGAGATCCTCTCAATTTCTCTTTGTGAGAAGATATTTGTGCACCATATGCATCAGTTGGTCTGTTCTTAGGAAACTTTTTTTTTTTTGATAGGCAGAGTTAGACGGTGAGAGAGAGAGAGACAGAAAGGTCTTCCTTCCGCTGGTTCACCCCCCCAAGTGGCCGCCACGGCTGGCTGTGCGCCAATCCGAAGCCAGGAGCCAGGTGTCTCCCCCTGGTCTCCCATGCGGGTGTAGGGCCTAAGCACGTGGGCCATCCTCCACTGCCTTTCCGGGCCACAGCAGAGAGCTGGACTGGAAGAGGAGCAACCTGGACAGAACCGGCGCCCCAACTGGGACTAGAACCCAGGCTGCCCGCACCACAGGCAGAGGATTAGCCTAGTGAGCCACGGCGCCAGCCATCTCAAGCAACTGTGAAGTGTCTCTTCCTAAGAAGCATGCTGTGGCCTCAGGATGAAATGGATTCATCTCAGAAAGAATCAAGAAACTTTATAAAGTTTCAAGAAGAATATCATCTTTTCCCAAAATAAATCTGGCTTAACCCTAGGACTAGATATTATATGCTTCTGTCTTCTCCTCATCCCTTCCCCTGCTGCCCCTCTGTAAAACAGAAAAAGAACTGGTTTGGGGTCAGATCTACATGAGTTTGAATGTTACTGTCTGGCTACCCATAAGCAGATGGCTTCACCTCCCTCAAAGCCTCAGTCCCGTACAACTGCAAAGTGGGATTGATAACATCAGCCATTCAGGACTGCTGGGCCATTTCAATGACACAGGGTGTGCAGAATGTCTTGTGGAGAGATTATGGACCTGGTACCCAGGCCCTGTCCTGAAAACCACTACTACTAACACTATGGGAAGGGGTGTCATTAAAATTAATTTTAACATTATTGCTGTTAATGTTTCAATTAAGATTAATAGAAAGACACGTTTGTTCATGGCATATAGTATCCTAGTTTGTTACCATTTTCTTTGAAGTTTATACTTAGTAGAGATCATGGTGGCCCTGTAAATTCCTCTCC